>NC_065520.1:1394281-1444275 GCF_006386435.1 Epinephelus moara
ATGGTTGATTTGTTGTGAATTTTCAAAGTTTTGAACTTTAGAGGCTTGCTGTAGCGCCACCATCAGGACTATTGGCTTGAGTTTACAGCTGAGGATATCTGGCATGGGACTGGACCTTTGTGCAAAGTTTGGTGATTTTTCGCGCATGGGAAGTATGATTTCCTCGCAAGAAGAAGAACATGCAGCACAACAATAGGGTCCTGGCAGCTTAGGCTGCCCGGCCCTTAATAAAGCAGTTTTGTGTTAAAAATCGGTGTTTTTCCAACACTGTTCGGCACAGCAGGGGCTGGAGCCAAGCTGATAACTTACGATCCAGACGTTCAGGAGGCTTTTACCTGGAGCTGAATTATCCACAGAAGTCTCTCACTCAAACAAACTGACTCTGGGATTTAAACCGGTAAAACAAAAATGAATAAAGCAGTTTTATGTTAAAAATCTGTTTTTCCAACATTGCTTGACACAGCAGGGTCTGGAGCTGAGCTGCCACTAACGTTTGCTCCTCTTTTTCTCTGATAACTTAAAATCCAGATGTCTGATGACTAAAATCCTTCTTCTGGTGATAGCATATAATTTAAAAAAATCAAAGATCTAAAAAGGTTATTGTAAAAATGTGACTTAAAACTGGCAAGCAAGCGCAAAGGGGGATATGACACCACTGACAGGTGACAGCGACCAGATGACACACACCATGTCCTCGACTCAAATTACAGATTTCTCTGGGTTAAATATTGTTGAAAACATTTGGGGTAATGTAAGTTAACAGCTCAACCAAATGTATGACATTGGTTAAGTCATTTTTTTAAAAAAGTTTTATTGCAGAAAAGTTACATATTACATTTTTCCTCAGTTTATCACAACCATTGAACATCAACAAATCTGGAGATACATGGTTTTCACAGGACAGGAAGGGGATGAAGACTAATCTGTAACTAAAGCTGTCAGATAAATGAAATATAAAGTACAATATTTGCCTCTGAGGAGTGGAAGTATAAAGTTGCAAAGAATGGAAATATTCAGGTTAAGTACAAGTACTTCAAATCTGTATTGAAGGGCAGTACTTGAGTAAATGTATTAAGCTACTTTCCAGCACTGATTACATTGTTTGACTTCTCTTAAGTGGCAGATATTACACCTTACACACCTGAGCTCCCCGAACTGTTCTGTGACATTTCAGGTAATGACATACAAAGACATAAAGCATGACTTTGTGTAGGTATCATATCTTAACTGGGCTCTGCAGACAGTGATATTTCAGGTGTCACAGATGCTCGCGGAGACGATAACTTCCCCGCTGAATGGGGCTCTGTAACGCCTTGAACCCATAAGTGCGCTTTTCCTGCCAGCGTGACAGCTGGCTGCACTGCCAACCAGGCAAATTCAAAAGTACCCTCTTGAATTAGACAAAGAGTTTTATGTCTCTCAGAGGAGCCACTGTAATTGACTTTTTCAGCTCTGTTTCACAATTTTTGCATTGACATTTCAGCCGTTTAGCTCAAGCTGTCATCGCAACATACGGTTCTGAGTGGAAAGGAAACACTCTTGTAATCATTGATCTCAGACACGACAAGTAAAACATAACGACTTCCTGTATTTCAGGGCTGTTCCTGGGGCTTGAGGAGGGGGGGCTTGGCTTGGATCTCTGTAGGGGGGTCCAGGATAATCCTAAACAAGACTCTGTTATGTACCTTATTTACATTTACAAACATATATGTTTCTGCCACAACCTTAAGAGTATAGTAACCACAATACACACAAAAAAATGCTGAGTCATTTTTGAACCTCAGAAGACATTTTGTGTCTCTTTTTTTGTCGTTTTGTGTCTCTTTGAAGAGCTGTTGTGTCGTTTTTGGTCGATTTTTTTTGTTTCTTTGAGGCCATTTTGTGTCTCTTTGTGGTCTTTTTGAGTCTTTTTGTGGTCGATACCTGTTGACTTGAGTGATATTTCGCAGGTGAAGTCCTGGGGAGCCCCTGACACTTTTGCCCACATAGGCCTGTCCAGTAATCCATTCATAGACCGACCTGTCAGCCAATAAGATGAGAGTATTTCCACATATTTTCCCCTCTCTGATTGGTCTCAGCTTGCGTCCGTGCTGTTTACAGATGCAAATTTACAACACTGCCATTTTCTTTAGTGACAATCAACTGCTCAAAGAGGAGAGTTATTCTTTGCCTGTGCTGTATTTCCAGAATGATCTTATCAGTGATGATTCTTCTTTTAGGTGCGACTCACGCTCAGCTCATCCAAGGAGCACAAGAGGCCAGTAACGGGAAGGTGATTGGTCGCTTCTTCCACTTTCACCCTCGGCGGCTGGTCAGACTGGTCCCCTGGCTCGCACGCTGGATCCGAAAAGGTGCCGTTCCCGTGGCGACCATGAACATGCAGCTTGTTGTGCCTGAAGGAGAAGAGGTGCCTGACGCCTGGCACCATCAGCTCATATTTGGCGTTGCACCGAATGCTGTTTTCATGACCAATCCTTTAGATGTAGGTGAGTACCGTAAAAAAAGAAAAAAAAAGAAAAAGCAACTCATTTCAGGAGATTCGTGTCTCCTTATGCATTTTAATTAAATTTCTGTTTCAGGAAGTGAGGGAGAGGTGCACCAGAGACTCTGCAGTGAGTCTGTGCTGCTGATTCGTCGAGAAGACGTCCTGCAGAGACTGACGCCAGATTGCTGTCTGTCCAGCTTATCAGACAGCCAGTCTGACCCACGGTGGAAAGCCCTGGATGTCGAGGGTAGGCGCAGTTAATTAGTTTGATTAATGCAGATTTATGCAGATTTTTCTTCAGTTCTAAGTGTTTTCATCCCTGTTTTCTTCCCATCAGGTCAAGTGAGGCAGATGGCCCTAGAAGAGGAACAGGAACAAAATCAACCCAAGTTAACACACGTCACGATCCCAGCAGCGTACAGTTCAGGCGTCACACTCTTCGCTCTACGAGAGTCAGATTTAGGACAAGAACTCCTCAAAGCTCCTGAGCTTCCTTTGCTGTGACCGGACTCATGAACCTATAGCTTGAAGATTCATTTATTGTAATCAGAAGTAAAACACTGAAGATGCAGTTGTTGCAGATGGCAGGTTGGAGACATATGAACCACGTAAACATTTGCACAGGAAGTGAATATATTACAGATGTGTGTAAGTGATATGAAGGAAGATTAAACTGTGCATTCACAGGAAACAAAACCACAAAAATCTGATGTTTAATACATCTTTTGTGTCAAGTGCCCTCATGTGTGGCTTCATTTGCCAGCTGCTGTCTGCCACCAAACAGCTGCAGATGTTTCCAACAACTCACCACCATCATCCATGAACATTTCTCTCACTGATGCCTGTTGTTTTTCCCATGCATTATAAACAGTTTCATGTCAGTGAATTACTTGAATAAAGTATGTTTCAGATATTAAGCAAGCATTCTTTGAGAGCATTTGTGTCTTTTTGAGGTCATTTTGTATCTTTCATTGATTTTGTGTCTTCACTGGTTGCTCTTTAAGGTCTTTTATAGTCATTTTTGGTCCTCTTTGAGGCCATTTTGTGACTTTTTTTGGTCATTTTTGCAACTCGTCGCTTTTTAAGTCTGACACCTCCCGTCTACAGCGGGCTTGAGACGCTGCCTCGTGGTGGACTTGGCTCAGATTCCGGAGTCACTCTCTTATCCTGAAGCCTCCTTAAGGAATCCCGTTTGATTCGGCGGTTGGAACTTCTTGCCACGGCATGTCTTTGCTGACGTCGACCCCAGCAGGATTCAAACCCTGGACGTTCCACATGGAAGACAAGTGCTCTAACCACTACAGGGAGGCCCACTCTTGGACATTTTTGCATCTCTGAGGTCAATTTGTATCTTTCTTGGTTGTTTTTGTGTCTTTTTGGTCATTTTTTGTGTCTATTGGATGTTTTTGTGTCTTTTTCAGGACATTTTATGTCTTTTCGGTCATTTTTGTGTGTCTCAGGTTGTTTTGTGTCTTTCTTAGTCGTTTCTGTGTCTTTAAGGACATTTATGTCTTTTTTAGTCATTTTTCTTGTATGAGGTCATTTTGTGTCTTTTTTTGGTATTGGAGTAGATGGTCGTTTTGGTCTCTTAACTAGAGCTAACAAAAAAATCTGATCCCATCAGTCTTTGAGGACGTCTTTTTGTTTTTTTGTCTTATTTGGTCATTTTTGTGTCTTTATGTCTTTTTACTCCATCTATGCCATCATGTACTCCTGCAGTGTAGCTCACTGTGCAAAAGCTTCCCCTCATCTGCTCCTCTCTGCATCCAGACTTTTAACTAGAGCTAACAAAAAAGCCGATCCCATCAGTCCCTATTTGGCCACTTTACGCTGTCTCCCAGTTAACTTTAGGATTGACTTTCAGAATGTATTGATTTTTTTCAGAGCAATAAATGGCAAAGCTCCAGCTTGTATTTCAGAGCTGTTAACATCCTGATGGTCAGAAGCTTATATCACCACACTAAACTCCTCTGATTGCTCCAAAGGCCACATTAAGCAGTGACAGTGGTGGAGTCATTACAGCCAGGGTACTTAGATACTGGCACAATTTAAGAATGATATCCATCTGTTTATCCTGCGAGGCAGCTCACTTTTCCATACTTAAAGTCAATGCTATATTAGATGTTAGATGTTGTAGGACAGATTTGCTGCATGTACAAGGGTGATGTTATGTTTCATCACTGCAGGGGCACATATGAAACAGGGTTTAGGGGGTCCTTTTCCAGAAACTTTTGAGCACTAAACACTTAATTTCCTGCATTCCAGTGATTTTTGTGCAACAGCTTGTGCCTGTACTGCATTAATTCATGGTGTAAATGGGGGACAAATGCCCCCATGCCCCACCCCCAAAATCCACCTACAATTGGAATAAATCAGTTTTATGGAGGTTTGAATGGTGGCTATTGGCCAGTGGTGGAAGACATATTCAGGTCATGTATTTAATTTTTAAATAGCCACTCAGTAAAGATATCCAAATCTTATTATATCAAGCAAAAAATCTGTATAACAAAGTAAAAGTTCTCAGGGAGCTTGCTGCTGTTATCTCATTATATATTTTTATTAAATGGATAATTAACAATGTATTTAGGTGTAAGCAGCTTTTTACTGTTGTAGTCAAAGCTAATTTAAGCTTAGTTTAACTATAACCCTGTATTAGTATTTTATAGTCATGTTAGGTTTAGTATATAATCTGCAGAGTGGTGCTGTTAATGTGGGAAGTGAAGTGAAATTTTTCATCAAGAATATAGTAGAGTTAAAGCTTGAAGTAACACAAAAATACTCAAGTACCTCAAAGTTATCAGTACTTTAGTAAATGCACTTGGTTACTGTTACGCCCCACCCTTAGGCGGCCCTATGGGGCGAACAAAACTCCAACACTGACCCATAATAATCACATGAATTCCATGGGATTTATTAGAATTGAGACAGGCAAACAAACAAAAATCCCTCGGTGAGAGGCAGCAGCACCAGCAGTCCCCACACCAGAGCCTCTCCCCTCTGCTGCTGGCACAGGAGCTCTTAAGCACCTCCTCCATGCCAGGTGTGCTGCACCTCGTTAGGTAATGCAGCACACCTGGGCAGATCTACAAGGAAGGGAAAAGGGACAGCAGCACAATCACACTGTCAGTCTCAAGTACTGATGCAGTTAAAGGTTAATACATTACATAAAAAACACCCCATAGTTCATTGACAAATGCTATTTATTCATTGAAAGTGTAACAGGAAATGAGTGCTACTTACCAAGGCTGTATGTTAAGATGAACACAACTAAACACCCAGATTAATAGCACTGATAAGGTGTCACCTTTGGATCTAACAAGATCGAATCATAAAAAAGGGCCAACTAAACTGCTGCCACTGAGTTAAAAAAAATATATAACAGCTGCACAAGTAGCCAGTGGGTGCCACTCCCACCAGGTGCAAAATGGCTACAACTATGATGTGAAAAGGAACCCAAAGCCAAACAAAGTTACTGCATTACCAACACCAAACACAGTAACGCAGGTGACCAACACAAGAGTGGAGTGCAACAGCCACAAACCAAAAAGGATCATACAAGCAGACCAGCTACAAAGTTGCTGCCATACCAACAGCAACACAAAGATCCAACAAAAGTGAACTGCCACTACCACAACACAAAATGGACACCATTATCACACACTCACACGTGATGGATGCAGGAAACCAGCAACACAAATGGATCTATTAAATTGGGAAGCCACACCCACCACTCAAAGATCCAGTGATCTGTGGGGGTGACTACATCTCAAAACCACAAAACAAGGTCACACCGAATTTGCTACAAGAAATACCCAAAAGCAGTAACACACAAGTGACCACACTAAAAAGTGGACTGCAACAGCCACAGAACAAAATGGTCACAATGTAGTCAGTCAACCACTACACACATGTTGCTAACTTACACCTAAGCAGCAACCTACAAGTGACCTAACAAATGTGGAGTGCAGTGACCACAACCCGAATGGTCACAAACCACAAGTTACTGCACACAAGTATTTATCACAGCTACACAAAACCGTGACCAAACAGAAACTAGTCATCTCAAACAAAATCAAGTTGCTCTGTAAAGTGCCAAAACTAGGAAACAAGTTGTTGAGGCACCCCAACCCTGACGTACCTACCAAGACAGCTACCTAACCTAGCTAGTCTTCAGTGGCCTGCCGAGCTCGAGGTGGCTTTAAACGCTGAACTCAGTGCATCGCAGAAGACCATAGAAATAGCCAACTGTAATATACTGAANTGACGTACCTACCAAGACAGCTACCTAACCTAGCTAGTCTTCAGTGGCCTGCCGAGCTCGAGGCGGCTTTAAACGCTGAACTCTAAGTTCGTCACAGAAGACCAAAGAAGTAGTCAACTGTAACACCCTGAAGCGTGCCCCCACTCAGGATTACCACCAAAAATAAAAATTGGCAAAATAACAAAGTGGCAAGATCTTACCTGCCCGGTGACTACCTAGTCAGGGTGTTCAAAACTGAAGTTTCAACTAAACAACCACAGAGAATTTAATTGAAGAGCTGACCTCTACACAAAGAGGCCACGAGATACACACAGAAACTTACATTTCACCTCATGGATGTTCTCTCCCAGACGAGCCCCCATTTGTTACGCCCCACCCTTAGACGGCCCTATGGGGCTAACAAAACTCCAAACACTGACCCAAAATAACCACATGAACACCTTTAAAACACTCAAATCCATGGGATTTATCAGAATTAAAACAAAAAAAGACAACAAAAATCCCTCGGTGAGAGGCAGCAGCACCAGCAGTCCCCACACCAGAGCCTCTCTCCTCTGCTGCTGCCACAGGAGCTCTTAAGCACCTCCTCCATGCCAGGTGTGCTGCACCTCGTTAGGTAATACAGCACACCTGGGCAGATCGACAAGGGAGGGAGAAAGGAGAGCAGCACAAAACACATACACAGCCGTAACAGTTACACTTCAATGCTGCTTTGAGCAGTACAAGTGACAAACAAAAGTTTCTCCTCATGACTCATCCTAGCCTACAGTTTAATATATTTTTCCCTTAGTTTTATATTTTGAAAATATAGTTGTAATATATTTTTTACAAAGTGTATAATGAGATCCCTGGACATAAATGAATAGTATTAATTAAAGTATTCAATAAAGTTGAATTTATATTTCTAAAAAATTAAACGAAATAAAATAGAATTAAAAAATATATATTTTGTGCTAGACTAAGGCGAAGGTGTGCACTTTTATGGAAGCTTTTGTATCATTATTATTTCTATTATTATTTATTTAATAAATTCAACTTTATTGAATTCATTTATTACATGGAGTATATATGGTCCAAATTTTCATTCTAAAAGCTGTAGAAAATATATATTGATAATTTAAAATAATGTTAAAATAAATAAAATTTTATAACAAATGAATAAAATGTAGATGAATAAAATGTAGATGAATAAAATGTAGGAAAAAGTTAGAAACATAAGGAAAACAAAAACCTTTGTGGTTTGCAAAACAAATAATCTAATAGTTTTTGCTAAAATAATTTAATATATGTATATGAATAAATGTAAATTAAGAATAATGAAAAATACAGGGAAAAGACAGACACAAAAAAAACCTTTGGGGTCTGCTAAACCATCTAATAGTTTTGCTGTTTTTTGTGCAAATTTATGATTTTTTAAGTTTAATTTTTTTAATAACGAGGTACGTTTCAATTTGTTATCTTGTCATAATATATATAATATGTATATATTTTGCGCAATAATTATTAAGTTAGTTATGACATTTCTGGAAACTTTTGTACACGCCATTGCTGATTGACTACATTTCCCATGATGCACTGGACAGTAACACCCCGCGGAAGTTGAACAAACTAAAAAACTTGCGAAAAAGCAGCAGTTAGGGCAGCAGATTAAGGTAAGACACATAAGAAGGAACAAAGACGACTGTAGGTGTGTTTTTAATGCTATTAGCATTGTTAGCTTTAACTTTGCGCAGCGTTTATTTGCGTTTAGCGCCGTTACGTACATGATGGTGTTATCTTGGATCCACGTGGTGTGTGTAGTGTGTATGTGTGTGTGAGTGATTACTTTCTGTGCATCCATGGTCAGTCAGCAGGCTGAGAGCAGAGGAGACACTTCTGACTGCTGTCCTGTCCTGTCCTGAGCTGGGCTCCGGCTAATTCCTGCTTCACACAAACACTAACACACAGGTGAGTGTTCAAACAGTTCATTTCACCAGCGGTTTATCTGCTAATGTTGCTGCAGAAGTTATACTGTTCATTACACATGCTTTACTAGCATGTACAGACAGAGCTGAGGTTAGCTGAGGTATTGTAATAGATGCTTCAGGGTGCAGACAACACCATCCATCTTGTTAAACTGCAGAATAAGTGCATGTACAGTTTATTTCTGCACGTGCAGCCATGTTGATGATATGTGCTGTAAGTGAACTGCTTGTATTAACTTATCTGACATCTTTTACACAACTAAACCAAAGTAAACTGAGTTTTAGTTGGTGCTGCAAATGCAGTTGAGTATAAAATAGCTTATAACACATTTTCTTTAAGGAGTGTTTTAAAAATCACTTTTTTTTTTTGCATTGTTGGACTCATGCATTTGATTTGCTCTCTGACATGTGAGTCACATGAACGGAGTGATTTCAATCAAAGCCAGTGAATTTACTAATTGTGTAACATGTGCACCCAATGTGAGACACTTACCCCTTTGTACTGTGTCTGCTTCCAGACTGACACATGCAGGTCTTTATTATAGTAAACTATGGAGTTTCCCAATCCTTAAATCAGTGCAGACCTCTGACCTGGGTACGTTTGAGTTGATAGGGGTTAAAGTATGGAGGCCAGGAAAAGACACAACTATGAAAAAATAAATAAGTTGCAAGAATAAATAGATAAATGCTGAAGTAAGTAAATGAATGCAAAAATCAAGAAATAAATGCAGAGGTTAAGACCTCCTACCTCATGAACATACAGACCCAAAAACATAAATAGATAAATGTGGTTGTACAAAAATATAGAGATAAATTTAAGATATTTATTTAATTATGCTCTGTTTGATGATCTACTGTTATTTATTTATGCATTTATTTTTTTTTATTTCCATATTTATTCTTTCCCATTTATTTATTTCTGTACTTAGTTATACATTTATTTATACATTTATTACTGCATTTGTTTACACATCTATTGTCTGTTCCATATTTATGTATTTATTCCTGTATTTATTGACACATTTATTTATTTACTGCTGTATTTATTTTGTTTATTCCTGTCTATATTTATTTTTTACATTTACATTTTTGTTAACAATTACGTTTTTTTTTGTTTGTTTTTTTTTACATTTATTTAGTTAAACATTTATTTATTTATTTCCATATTTATTTATTTATTTATTCCTGGATTTAGTTTCATATTTATTGATTTCTGTTTTCATATTAATGTATTCCTGGATTTATTTAAACATTCATTTATTTATTTACATATTTAGACATTTATTTATTTATTCCTGGATTTATTTTTACATTTATTTATTTCCTTTTTTTTTTTTTTTTTTTTAAAATTCCTGGAGTTTCATATTTATTGATTAATTTTCCTATTTATTTATTCCTGGATTTTTACATTCATTTTTTGATACTTAAGTCATTTTCCATCCATATAAAGGGTATTTTTGTGTGTTTGTACATAGAATTTTGTAATTGTAATGTTAAATGTTGGAATTGATTTTTCTTGAGCTACATTTTATAGTGAAGGTGAATATAGTGTTTTTTTCTTACTAGTTTAGAAAGTTCAGGACAACAAATATGTTCCAAAACCAGTCAAATAATTCAGGTTTTTTCTGACAGTGATTAGAAATATTGATCCAAATGTGTCATGAGGGACACTGGTGTCTGTTTAGTGGATTTACATTGTGTGACACTCTGAGATAAGGTCTTTCCAATGTGAAATCCTCTCAGATACAGTTACTTGTTTAGTCACAGACACTTAAGGTTGTCACAAAAATCATCACAAATAAGAACACGGTCTTTGCATGGTTCTGTATATTTCTAAAATCATCATTTTCTGTCCCTTATGTGTGCAAATAAAATAAGAAAAACTTTTTTTACAGAACATTGGTTTGCTTCAGAAACAAATGTAACTCAGTCATTATGTTTGGGAAATAAAACCCCCACAGAGAGAGACGGCAGAGTAACTGCAGTGCCAAACTGAGGTTGAGGCGAGCAGTTTACTGTATATCAACCTTATAATGGCTTTGTTTTTCCATGCAAATGAGGCCCGGTTGGTGGTGATTTGGCCTTGCCTGGTGACCATGCCATTTAATTGTTGACTTGTGTTTGCGTTCTAGCTGATTGGATCCGTGTAAGTGTGGCATTACAAGATAATGTAAGACCCCAGGCCTGAGAAAAGGTCAGCGCTTCCACACAGCTTAGGGATCTCCTTTCCTTATAGGTCAATCTCTGCATGCAATTAAATGGGCACTTTACGAATGGTTTAAGGCAAATTAAAAGTGCGGGCTGCTCTGCTGAGTATCCGAGAATGGTTTCATTGTAATACTACACACTGAGATTTCTTTTGGGGTTTTTGTCGTCTCTCAGGTACCATGGCAGAGAGGGTGCTGGTGGTCGGCAGTGGTGGACGGGAGCACGCGCTGGCCTGGAAACTGGCCCAGTCGCCGCAGATCCAGCAGGTCCTGGTGGCCCCGGGTAATGCAGGCACAGCCAATTGTGGGAAGATCAGCAACTCTGGTAAATACAGACACAAAGGCTCTTTAATTCAGTTTACTCCTGTCAAAAGTACATGTAAAATCTGGGCTAAACCTGGCACCCAGAAACATTATATTACACCTCAAAGTTCATTACGTGTCTCTTTACACAATGCAGTTATATGGTACAAGAAAAAAGACGACACTGAAACATTTAGGGCTGCAACTCTCAGTTCTTGTCACTTTTAAATAACAGGTAGGTTTGGTATATTTTCAACCTGGATCCTACTTTCCTATGTTTTTGTGTCTAAGTGACCAGTAATGAATGAGACCGCCACGTCCTGTGGCAGAGAAACAGGCTGAAATGTCACCACCCAGGGCGTGTTCACACCGTTTTTGCCACTGACAGGGTCAGACTGTTATTATAAGTGTCACACAACACTATTGAAGGGATCCCTACAGAGATAGACCCTCTTGTAAAAGAGCAAGATCCTTTTTGTTTAACCAGAAACAGCCTCAAAATTGCTATAACCAAACCCACCAGACTCCATTTAAATACACAGTAATTTTATCATTGTAAAACACACTTTATTTGAAGTGCCATCTTGTTTTTTTTCCCACTGGGACAGTGACCACCAACTCTGGTTTGGTTGGAATGAACCCTTAATTCACCCAGTTAGATGTGAAAATATGCTGCCTCTATACATGCTAAAATTAATGTTTATTTAAATGGAGTCTGGTGGGTTTGGCTGAGGCAATTTCAGAGCTGTGTCTGATTAAACAAAAAGGATTTTACTCTTTAACAAAACCTTCTATCTGTGTAGGGATTCTTTTCATAATGTTGTCGGGACATTTGGAATAACAATCTGAGCCTGTCAGTGGCTAAAACAAACACGTTTACTGGACATAAATTGCATGTGACATATGTGCAAACATACCCCGAGTGGTTACGCTGCAGCCTGTTTCACTGCCACTGGCTGCAGCCGGTTCAATACTGGACCAATTTGGGGAAAAAAAAAAAAAATGTTCCCTTTCGTAGCTTAGACACACAACATGGAAAAATAGGATCCAGGTTGAAATCCTGGCTGTTAGATTACTAACTTTATACTCTAAGATTTTAGTTTTTAATCATTGTTATTTTAAACTCTGGACTAATACAATATAATCTTCTTTACACCACAAGTTCTCTCTGTAAAGAGGAGGGTTTGATTCTCTATTTCGTAATAACCATAACTACTGTGTCTATTTAGAGTTTTGATAAATGTAGTGCTAAATACATGCCACCCTTGTGTGAGGTGAAGAGAAGCACGTTCACATAACAACGCTTGTTAATTAATACGCTGATTACATTAACAACTTAATTAGCTTAATAGGATGTATTAAATATGCCACAGTGATATTAGCATCACGCTGCTGAAGAGTGTAAATGAAACTTGAAACTTTCTCCATGCAGAGGTGTCGGTGAGTAACCACGCCATCTTGGCTCAGTTCTGTAAGGATCATCATGTCGGGCTGGTTGTGGTCGGACCTGAGGTGCCACTGGCGGCAGGTAAGTGGGCTCCATCATATTTACTGGTGTCCTTTCTCCATAGTCTCTTTCACTCAAAGGGTGACTTAGGTATTTTTCAACCTGGATCCTATTGTCCCACGTTTGTGTCTTTTGCCAACTTTCAGAGTTGTTGTTCCGGCTTCAGGGGATGTTCATGTGCATTTAAATAGGCGGGAACTAATTTTTTCTAATTATTCTGACAACACATGAATGTAGGGTAAAATCTTAATTCTCCTAGTTAGAAGTGAAAATATGCTGGCTGCATACACGCTCAAATTATTATTTGATTATTATTTGAATGGAGTCAGATGGGTTTCGGTGATGGTGATTTTGGGGGTGTTTAGTTAAACAAATAGGATCTTACTCTTATCTGGAAAGGTTAGGGATCCTCTCCACAATGTTGTCAGACAAACAATCTTAGCCTGTCAGTGGTCAAAACAAGCACTCTTAAGTGCGATTTATACTTAAGCGTCAGATTGTTGCCATACCTACAGTACAGAATCTACACCATAACCTACGCTGAAGCCTGACGTGTACCTCCCCAGAAATATAACTACACGTCGCGGCGACGCAGACCTCCTGTCTATTTCTGTAAGCTGAAACCATTTCCCTCAGTGGAAACAAAGTTTGTTTTTTTTTTACTTCTATTTCACACAAACAATAAATTGTGAAGACAATAAAACCTCCACAGAAATAGCATTTAAAGTCTTGTGTGATTTATCCTGGCCTCATATGAGAAGAAGAAATCTCCGCTAGCCGCTAGGCTAACTTCTACAATGTAAAATACCATAGGCTTGTCCTAATAACGTTAGCATGTGTTACGTCTCCCTTGATGGCAAGGTATGATGGCAAGGTAGAAAGGAGACATCAACACGACAATCAAAAAATAAGATGGAGTCAGAGCGGGTGTATACACAAAGAAAATGGTTTATTGGATAATTAAATCTACTAACAAAAGATCACAATTGTGGAGGAGGGTGGGACAAGGTGGTTGTGCCAAATAAACAGAAAGAGTTACAATAAAACTGGACCTAAACTGAGTCTGAACTTTAAACAAAACTCAAACAAAAACCTGACTCTCTTATCTAAAAAAGAAGCTTAACCAAAAATAAATACAGAGGTAGCACCAACCCTAAAACCTAGTGTTTTACAACAATGGATACCTATGTGAATGAAGAAATGTAAAGGGTACCCTGTCTTACCTGTGTCCACAAACCTCACTCCACAAAACCTTGTTTTGTGCATCCAAGTTCACTCAACATGTACAGCAGCTCTAGCAGGCAGAGGAGAAGAGAGTGATCACTGCAGGCATGGTCCTTTTATGCAAGAGCTCTGGATGTGATTGGCCAGTCTGCAAACACCCACACTCTACAGGTGCAGGCCAATCAGGTTGATGGCACCTGGAGAGCAGAGAGGAGGAGAGAGAGAGAGAAGACCAGGAGGGAAAAACACACACACTAACACAACTGCACTTTGCCCCTGCCTGGCATGTAACACCCCCACCCATATAAGTCCAAACATAATGTTTGGAACTACATTTTACAATTAATCTCTCTAACAACTAGATTACATACCACGAGACAAGGCGTCAGCAAGAACATTGTCAGACCCCTTTTTATGAGTGATTTCCAGATTGAAGTTTTGAATGATCAAGGCCCAACGCATAAGACGCTGGTTACTGTTGAACATCCTGGAGAGAAACACAAGAGGGTTATGATCTGTGAACACCTTAACAGGCTTATTATGCTGATCTGTTCTGTACGACATCTATTGCACGTCTGTCCGTCCTGGAAGAGGGATCCCTCCTCAGTTGCTCTTTTTCCTTATCCGCTGCGAGGGTCATAAGGACAGAGGGATGTCGTATGCTGTAAAGCCCTGTGAGGCAAATTGTGATTTGTGATATTGGGCTTTATAAATAAAATTGAAATTGAAAATTGCTTAGCACTGGATCCAAGGTAAACCTCAAAATGTTGCAGAGCAAACAGCAGTGCAAGAGTTTCCTTTTCAATCGTGGAGTACCAGAGTTGATGTTTGTTAAACTTGCGAGAAAAGTAACTCACAGGATGATCGATGCCCTGGTCATCCTCCTGTAGAAGGACCGCTCCAGCCCCAACTGCGCTGGCATCAACTTCAAGCTTGAATGGCAAGGAGAAATCTGGGGCACACAGGACAGGAGTGCAACACAGCATACCTTTTAGGCTCTCAAAGGATTGTGTACACTCACCAGTCCAAATAAAAGGCTTCGAAGGACTGGTTAAAGCAGTCAGTGGGGCTGCTACAGAGGAAAAGTTTTTGCAGAACCACCGATAGTATCCAGACATTCCAAGGAAACGTCGCAGCTCTCCTGGTGGTCGGTACAGGAAATGCAGCAATGGCCTTGACCTTTGCATCTGTGGGGCACACTTGTCCTCGACCAACCTGCTGGCCAAGGTAGAGGACAGTACCCTTTCCAAACTCACATTTGGCAAGGTTGAGTGTTAAAAAGGCATGTGACAGGCGTTTGAAAACTTCCCTCTATGTAGCTATGTGGCTAGCCCAGTCAGCAGAATACACAACAATATCATCCAGATATGCCTTGCAGTTCTTAACATCTCCTAATACTTTGTTTACCAACCTCTGAAAAGTAGCAGGAGTGTTACACATACCGAAGGGCATGACTGTGTACTGCAGGAAACTGTCAGGGGTCACGAAAGCTGAAATGTCAGATGCACGTGGGGTTAAAGGAACTTGCCAGTATCCCTATTAACATGTCAAGTTTACTGATGAATGTTGCAGAACCAATTTCATGAATACAATCATCAATAAGGGGCAATGGATGGGCATCTGGAACGGTTACTGTGTTCACTTTGCGGAAGTCAGTGCAGAACCTGGGACTTCCATCAGACTTTGTATCAAGGAGACAAGGAGAACTCCATGGACTTGAACTGGGTACTGCAAATCCATTTTCCACAAGATAGTCAACTTCCTTCTTCAGGATTTCCCTCTTAGCTGGACTAACCCGATAGGCATGCTGCTTTATTGGTTTTGGGTTAGTTAGGACGATGTCATGAGTTATGACTGAAGTTTGAGAGGGAATGTCATTAAACAGACATAGGAAATCACAGATGAGTTTATCAACATCATTACGCTGGTCATCAGGGAGGTGAGACAGGTAGTGAGACAAGTTGGACAAGACTTCTGTGTTGCTTAATCTTGCTCCCTGTGGTGTGGCACTACACATCACTAAGTCATCATCATCATCACCAGGAGAGCTCACCTTCCAAATGGATGCCACAGGTGAGACTACAGCTTTCACTTCCTGGACTGAGGAGGCCTCACTCTTTTCATCACGGGAGCGGTACAGCTTCATCATGTTGATATGGCACACTCTGGTCTGTCGCCTGCGATCAGGGGTTTTGATGACATAGTTGGTTTCACTGAGTTTTTTCTGCACAACATAAGGACCAGAAAATTTAGTAGAGAGGGCAGAACCAGGTACAGGCAAAAACAGTAAAACTTTGTCACCTGGCTGAAACGAATGAGCTACTGCTTTCTGATCATAGCATTGCTTCATCTTTGCCTGAGTAGAAGCCAGGGCATCTCTAGCCAAAGAACAGGCTATTTGGAGGCGATCCTTGAGCTTGGTGACATACTCTGGAATACTCTTGACTCCTGTTTCTGGTATGACCAGTTGCTCCTTGAGGACCTTTAAAGGGCCCCTAACCTCATGTCCGAACACTAGTTCAGCCGGACTGAAACCTAGTGACTCCTGTACAGCCTCACGGGTGACAAACAAAACAAGTGGAACACCTTCATCCCAATCCTTCTGTGATTCATTGCAGTACTTGCGCAACATAGACTTCATGGTTTGATGAAATCTCTCTAGCGCCCCCTGGCTTTCAGGGTGGTAGGGGCTAGAGGTGACATGAGTAATGCCTAATGTTTTCAGTACTTGAGCAAATACCTTGGACTTGAAATTGGTGCCTTGATCGGTTTGCACTACCTTTGGTAGACCAAATACCAAGAAGAATTTTACCAGGGCTTTGGTAATGATTGGAGCTGTGATTTTCCGTAGTGGAATGGCTTTGGGGAACCTGGTGGACACACACATAATGGTTAGCAGAAACTGATTTCCAGCCCTGGACTTTGGCAATGGTCCCACACAATCAAAAAGTACTTTTTCAAATGGCTCACCCATTACTGGAATGGGGCAGAGTGGAGCTGGGGGAATCACCTGGTTTGGTTTTCCAGCAACTTGACACACATGGCAAGTACGACAGTGCTGAACAACATCCGACTTGAGTCCAGGCCCAAAGAAATGTTGAAGGACCCTGTCATAAGTTTTGGTGATTCCCATGTGTCCTGACCATGGATGGTCATGAGCTAAAGATAGTACCTGTGAACGGTAGGTTGTAGGCACAACAACCTGATAAGCTGCACAGTCCACATCTTCAAAAACCTCACCAGCCCAGCGACGCATCAACAAGCCATCATTAAGTACATAGGCCACCTTCTTCTTCTTGGCTTCATCCTGGCTAATAACAGAGGAAAGACACTTTGAAAGGGTTTCATCACCTTTCTGTGCTGCGATGAACGCTTCCCAAGTGGCTGGCAGCTTCACAACCACTGGACTGGAGGGGGATGGCGCCGTGTCAGCAAGTTTAGCCTCAGGCTGACCTTTTGACCTAGTCATCACAACTTCAGGAGACTGTTCTGTAGCCAAAAAAGAATCAGACAAGTCAAGTTCATATTTCTTTGACTGGGCCCGTGTAACCACACATGCAGGGAATATGTCAGGAAGTATCTGTGCTGAGTCAGAGTCAGTGTTCGAACCAGGACTATCCAGTACCTCTGGGACTGGCATAACCTTGCCCCCAGCTAGGTCATTACTGAGGATGAAATCAACACCTTTGATGGGCAAGACAGGGAGCACAGCAACCTTAAAGTACCCACTGACCAGGGGTGACTGAACATGGACATGGTGCAAAGGTGCAGGTACAAAAGCCATTCCAACCCCTTGAACAATCGCACTTGAGTGACATGAAGATATAGATGATAAGGGTAGGATGCCTTCCCGAATAATAGACTGGGAGCCCCCTGTATCTCTCAACATCGTTACCGATGGCTGATCTTTTGGATCTTCTGATAGTGAAACTAAACCCTCTAGAATGAATGGTTTGAAACAGGGGTCAGGTTCATCGTCATTTTGCAACATTTCAATGTCTGGTAGTGACACACTCTTCAGCAGGCCCATGCCTTTTGGTTGTGGTAAGCTAGGTGGATACTGTTGCTTACGCTTCAGAGAAAGACAGTCAGCAATCACATGACCCCTCTTATGACAGTAGAAGCACTCACGATTCTCACGAGGTGGTGACAGTGGCCCCTTAACCTTGACAAAAGGAGGGCAGCCAGGATCAGGTCTCACTGGGCGTGATACTGAGTTTCTGTCTGGTCGGGAGGAAGACACAAACACATTTTTATGGGTTAGCACAAATTCATCTGCCAACACAGCTGCTTTGGACAATGAAGTCACCTTCTGCTCATTTAAGAACATCACCATCTTCTCTGGTAAGGCACTCTTAAAGTCTTCCAAGAGCATTAACTGACGAAGGGCTTCAAAACTGTTCGTAACCTCATTGGCGGCACACCACTTGTCAAAGAGAACCCCTTTCTCACGAGCAAATTCGACAAATGTTTGTCCACTGGACTTTTTATGGTTCCGGAACTTCTGCCTATATGCCTCTGGCACAAGCTCATAAGCATGCAAAATTGCTTCTTTGAGCACATCATACTGCAAGCTGTCCTCTAAGGGGAGAGACGACACAACCTCCTGTGCTTTCCCCACTAGCTTGCATTGGAGAAGGATAGGCCACATGTCCTTAGGCCAGTCTAGTGCTGTGGCGATTCTTTCAAATCCATTGAAGTAGGAGTGAACTTCTGACTCCCGAAAAGTTGGCACTAAAGCAATATTTTTGCTGACATCAAAACCCTTTTTGTGTAGGTTTGTCTGTGAGGGTGCAGGATTATCAAATGTGTGTGCTGTCTGTTCAGCAGAGATTCTCATAGCCTCCACTTCAAGCTGCCGTAACTTGACTTCTTTCTCAGCTTCTATCTCTAGCCTACGAATCTGTAGTTTGAGGTCATATTCTGCCTTACGCTCCTTTTCTTGTGCCTCCAGCTGAAGGCAGGCTAAGCTTTGACTTCCACACTTGAACCACTCAACTGTGGAGAGAGAGGCTCAAAACGAGGCATAGTTGTAGGAGCCTCATGTACAAGCACACCACCCTGAGGTGTAGCCAAGTTAGCCTCTTCCCCCCGACTGTCTACAAGAGGGGAAGCACATGGTCCAGTGGAAGGAACATCAGATGAAACTTCAGCCACCTGCTGGGCTGAGGTATCAGAAACTTCAAGAACCCTTAACTCAATTAGTTTTTCCAACACCCTATTTTTGATTTCTTTCTTAACCCCATACTTTTGTATAGAAATGTTAAAGTGTGCTGCAATACATAACAGATCATCTTTACGGCATGCATCAACCTTCTCAAGGGTAGGATTGTCAATAAACGCTTGTAAATTGAAAACCATCTTTACTACTACTGCCACAACCACAGTGACTCATCAATTTTGATTGTCCTTTAGCTCAGGGAAAAATGATCCCGGACAAGCCCCCATTTGTGTTACGTCTCCCTTGATGGCAAGGTATGATGGCAAGGTAGAAAAGAGACATCAACACGACAATCAAAAAATAAGATGGAATCAGAGCGGGTGTATACACAAAGAAAATGGTTTATTGGATAATTAAATCTACTAACAAAAGATCACAATTGTGGAGGAGGGTGGGACAAGGTGGTTGTGCCAAATAAACAGAAAGAGTTACAATAAAACTGGACCTAAACTGAGTCTGAACTTTAAACAAAACTCAAACAAAAACCTGACTCTCTTATCTAAAAAAGAAGCTTAACCAAAAATAAATACAGAGGTGGCACCAACCCTAAAACCTAGTGTTTTACAACAATGGATACCTACGTGAATGAAGAAATGTAAAGGGTACCCCGTCTTACCTGTGTCCACAAACCCCATTCCACAAAACCTTGTTTTGTGCATCCACGTTCACTCAACATGTGCAGCAGCTCTAGCAGGCAGAGGAGAAGAGAGTGATCACTGCAGGCATGGTCCTTTTATGTAAGAGCTCTGGATGTGATTGGCCAGTCTGCAAGCACCCACACTCTACAGGTGCAGGCCAATCAGGTTGATGGCACCTGGAGAGCAGAGAGGAGGAGAGAGAGAGAGAAGACCAGGAGGGAAAAACACACACACTAACACAACTGCACTTTGCCCCTGCCTGGCATGTAACAGCATGCTATGTTTGTTTTGAAAACGTGTTTAGTATAAGACAGTTGTTTTGTTGGTGACCCTTATGATTTGTATTGGAGCTGAATTTTCTAAAGTTACCTTTGTAAAATGTTGCTGTTGTCCCTGACTTCATATGAATAGAGGAAAAGTCCGCTAGCTGCTAGGCTAATTTATACAATGTAAAATGCCATAGACTTGTGCTAAAAACATTAGCGTGTTGTATTTGTGAGGAAAATGTGTCCAGCAAAAGACAAGTGCTTTGTCTGTGAATGCTGCCAGTCATAGTGACGCCGATTTGTGTACTTGTGTTTGAAATGGTCTCTATTAAGCCATGTTTAATGTGTGTTTAATGTGTGTTTTGAATCAACTAAACTTTACAGCACTTCACAGAAACCTCTGCCGCTGACTAGTGTTTTGTAGGTGTAACTGCAGAGTGACACAGACACACCACCGCACAAGTATAAATGCTCACAGCGGCGTAGGCTACATGCATAGAGCTGACGCACAAGTCAGAGATCCAGGCTGAAAAACACCAAACTTACCCTTTAACTTCAACATCTCTTCCAGGTATTGTCGATGACCTGACGGCTGCAGGAGTGCCCTGTTTTGGCCCCTCTGCCAAAGCAGCTCAGTTGGAGGCCAGCAAAAGCTTTTCCAAGGCCTTCATGGAGCGTCACGGCATCCCCACAGCCCGCTACGGCTCCTTCACTGACCCCCAGGAGGCCTGCAACTACATCCGCACGTCAGTACAGTAAAAAGACACAAAGTTTGGATCTCTGCAAGTGTGTTTTGTGCACAGATTTATCGAAAACAATCAGCTAATTAATAAACTGAGTAATTGGCAGAAGTAAAAAAGTTGCTAAATGCATCTGTCTGACTGTTTATGGTCAAACAATAACATCATTTTTTTTTTTATCAGTTTTGATTTCTAGCAGCAAAGTTTTGTTTTCAGAGCCATTAAACACAAAATTTGCACGGTAATAGAAAATGATATCTCCACTGAAGTTCTGTTTCTCAGATGGTTTCATGAGTTAATGATCTAAGATGTGATGATTGCCTTTCACATGAGAGCACCCTCAAACAGAGTTTTATAGACAGAGAAAAAAAAAAGCTTTATACTCAGCGAAAGTCATTTCTTTGGTCATATAAACCATCGTGGGCAGAACAACAGCTGCCATATTCTGACAGCCTTCATCTATATGGATCCCAAATTCACATTCCCAGACAGCATCGTGCACTGCAAATGTTAAATGATCCACACACACAGAAAAAAAACCATTTCATGGTCTATATCAGTGACGCAGCATCTGTTCCAGATGTGTTTTCTGTGAGAAGATGTTGATTCTTACTGCGCATTACTGAGTTGATGTCATTGTTTCGGGGGTCTCAAGGGCCGACTTTCCGGCGCTGGTGGTGAAGGCCAGCGGGCTGGCAGCAGGGAAGGGAGTCATTGTGGCTAGAGACCAGGACGAGGCCTGTCAGGCTGTGATGGACATCATGAAGGTACGAGACATTTCTCTGTGTGGTCACTCATCCATCAACACCGAGTGGAAAGAGAAGAAAATGCAACGTTTAGCTGAATGTTAAATGTAAAATGAGTGTAGCTGAGCCCACCTTCTCTATCAGTCAGTCACACATTGAGATCTGGCAGCTGACCACAGATCAGTCCCACTACAACAGCACTGGATTAAATGCAGTGGGCAGAGGAAATTGTATTTAACTTTCCCCACCATTTGTCGGCTGCAGTTTATATATGATAATGTAGAGAATGTTCTTTTCTAGACAGTAATTAATTGCTATACAAGTTGATGCATATATTGTTTGTGTGAATCTTCTTCTTGCAAGGTAATTATGTCCTCCAGTTTCCACAGTTTTTCCATGTTGAAAAGTAAATCTGTTTGAACACTGTGCTACAGGACCGAGCCTTTGGAGCTGCAGGGGACACTGTGGTGGTTGAAGAGCTCCTTGAGGGAGAGGAAGTGTCTGTGAGTTGAACATTTTTAGTGAAATCTATAGAAAACATTCAAACTTGATAACAATCTAACCTGTAAGGATAAACATGGTCTGAAAAAATGTAAGGCATTTTAAATTGTTAAATCACATTTTTCAATGACTGAAATCGTATTGTAAATGCCGCTGAAACGTGTGGTACTTGCCACATTATCCTACAAAACGGGTAGCAACATTTAAAAGGCTAGGTGACTCATGGTGCACGACCCAAGTAGTTACATTTACTATTGATAGAAATATTGAACTTACCACAAATCAGCACCCTACAGCCATTAACGCTATGTTGTAATAGACAAGCATGTTTAAGTGAATTCTGTGCATGTTTGAAGACACTACAGCAGCACAAACGTTAGTCAGCACCATTAGCAGTGTTTTGACGATGTGCTATAACATTATCATCACTCAGGGATTTGCAGCCTTTAGAACTACAGGTCCTTGGAGGTTCGTTTTTTTAAATGCTTAAACAATCGCCAACAATCCCCAAAACCATCAGACTGCATTTAAATAAATGGTAACGGTTTAACGGAGTTAAATACCCTTTAACTCTGGATTTTGAAGTAAATTTGACATGCAGAAAGCCACGCTGCAACTCCTAAGCATGGATGTGAGTGCTTGTTTCCCCCCCATCAGCATATACCAACTGTATCTGTACCTGGGAGATGTGAATTAGCCCAAAGCTGAAAGGATGTTTATCCCGCTTCACCTTGTCTTGTAGTGTCTTTGCTTCACTGATGGCTGCACAGTGTCCCCGATGCCTCCAGCACAGGATCACAAACGGCTGGAGGACGGCGACCTGGGGCCAAACACCGGCGGTATGGGGGCCTACTGCCCTACCCCTCAGGTACACACCTCCTCTTCCTCTCAGCCTGGTTCTCCTCAAAGTTTTGTCACGTTCTTTCTAAGCCATCTTTAATGCTGCTTTCTGTTCATCCCGTGCAGGTGAGCCAGGAGCTGCTGCAGCAGATCAGAGAGACGGTCCTTCAGAAGACTGTGGACGGGATGAAGGAGGAGGGCACTCCGTATGTGGGTAAGTCCTCTTTTTCTCTCTGGAGTCCAGAGAGCTTGCTGCATCTGTTTTTATGTTTGCTGAGTTTCTAGTGATCAATGAAACATGGCCTACATCTTATGGAATATTTTCTTTGTTCCTGTGTTCCAGGTGTGCTGTACGCAGGGCTGATGTTGACCAAGCAGGGGCCGAAAGTCCTCGAGTTCAACTGTCGCTTTGGAGACCCAGAGTGTCAGGTGGGTTTCTTTGACTCCAGTCACCCGTCACTGCATCCTCTCATAAGATAAACATCAAATATCCGCTGTCGCTGTCTCAGGTGCTGCTGCCTCTCCTGAAGAGCGACCTATATGAAGTGATCTTGAACACACTGAAAGTCAAACTGGTCTCCAACGCCCCCGTGTGGCACCAGGACAGCTCTGCAGTCACCGTGGTCATGGCCAGCGCTGGTTACCCCGGCTCCTACAAGAAAGGAGTAGAGATCACAGGTATGCATGACTCTGCAGCGCAGCAGGGGAGGGGGTTTATTCAGTCTGCCAGTTCAGATTACACATTACAAATTAAATCCTTTTTTCTTCTTGTCAGGGCAAAAGTAGAGGCAGAATTGGAATCTATAAATGCAATTTCCCTGCAGTTTATTTAATTAATTATCTTACATGTAAAATATCTATTTTAACAGTGTTTTGTCTAAAAATGGCCTTTATGTTTTATATATTTAGGTTGTTTGTTTTGTCAAACCAGCAGTCAAAAATCTAAAGATTCAGTTTAGATGCAGTTTAAAAAATGGTAAAGGTCCAGTGTGTAGGACTTAGTGGGATATATTGGCAGAAATTAAAGATAATATAATAAGTATGTTTTCTTTAGTGTATAAAATAAGAATCGTTGTGTTTTCGTTACCTTAGAATGATCCCCATCTACATAGAGAATAGGTCCTCGTCTTCAGAGTCCACAACGTTGCACCGCCATGTTTCTACAGTAGCCCAGAACAGACAAACTAAACAATGGCTCTAGAAAGGGCCAGTCACGTTTTGCGTCTGCCAACGTAGTTAGCAGCCCCTCCGAAGTGAGCAAAGCAGCATTGCTCAAACACTGATTTTAATATCAAACTGCTCTATTATTATTTCTTAAGGTTTAAGAATTCTAAGCTGGAGGTCACACGTGGTACATGGGAAACGTTTTTGCTGGTTGAAATCTTCGGTCCTCACCACTAGATGCTGCTTAATCCTGTGAATCCTACACGCTGTTCCGTAACACTTAGCCATGGTACACTTGGTTGAGTTTTTTTTTTTTTCTTCACGTAAAACAACAAAGTTGTTCCAAAATGAGAAGAGGCAACACTATAGACACATAACTGACGAGCAGTTGCGCGAGATTATATATTTAATCAGTTTATTTGTTGGCCAACAAACTGGCAAACTGTGCTCTCCGTGCTGTTACTAATTCCCTCTTTGCTTTTTGTCACTGGCTTCTTCCAGTCTGTCACTGGGGAAGCTTTTGGCGTATGTAAGTCCACAGTTTGCAGGGTTGTGCATTCATTGGGAAGTTTTCCAGAGTGGAAACAAGATGTGTGCTCCAAACAGTTTTTTCCTCCATTGCTGTCTTCTCCAAACTGTGTGAAATCATAGATGAACTTGCGCACATTCAAGCCCCTGCTGGACATGAGGATCTGGTTGTGAACAGAAAGAACAACCATTCTCAAATGTACTTTGTAGAAATTGTTTCCTCTTCACATATCCAGTATCAAGTAGTGATGGCCAAATGAAGCGCCATGAAGCATTTTCTTTATTTTCTGAGCCCACTAGATGGCACTTTTTGTTCATCAAAAGGTTGAAAGCACACTGAATTGCCATTCTTTGAGCCTGTCTCTTTAAGCCATGAGTGCCATCTAGTGGGCTCAGAAAATAAAGAAAATGCTTCATGAGGCTTCATTTGGCCATCACTAGTATCAAGTAGTGTGAGCTTTTCTTCCCCAGTCCAGTCTGGTCTTCTTTTCCTTTAGTTTGCAGACATTATGAGCTGTGTTAACATTACAAGACAAAAAAAATCTTGGGTCTCAGCTGCGTCACCTTTAGGGATGCACGATAATACTGGCATGTCATCATTATCGGCTGATAGTGGCTTTAGAATGAACTATTAGAATCGGCCAAAATGGTTTTTCTCAATTTGCACAATGAATAAATATTACATACACTGAAAAGTATTGTATTTCATGTGTCCATCTATTGGTGGGCCATTACGATAAGAGTATGATGTTAATTCCACTACAGAAGAGACGTGATGATCCTAAAATTAGGGGGGGGGGACAAGTGGATATATTGGTATTGGTATCGGTTATTGGTCAAATGAGTTGTTACATATCAGCATATCAGCAAAAAAATCAAATATCGTGCATCTCTAGTCACCTTTGTAACTGTTGGATATTCATGATGTATTTAAATTGATTAATGTTTTTTTTTTTTTTAAATTACCAGGGGATCAATTTGAAATGTTTGTTGCAACTGTCTTAAAAAAATTCCCTTAACTAAGGAAAATGAATACTTAAAATTAAGTCTGTGTTCTCCCTCAGGTTTGTCCCAGGTTCAGGACTCAGGGCTGCAGGTTTTCCATGCCGGCACCGCTCTGAAGGACGGAGGCGTAGTCTCCAGCGGTGGGCGTGTCCTGACCATCACTGCGGTCAGGCCCTCCCTAGAGGCGGCCCTGCAGGCGGCCAATCAGGGCGTGGCGGCCGTAGGCTTTCCTGGTGCCGTGTACCGCCGCGACATCGGCCACCGGGCCATCGCCCACCTGAAGCAACACAGGTGTGTGTGAACGTGGTACAGGCTGCATACCTAAACATTCCCTTTCTGCTTTGTGTTTGTACAGACATGATTCATGATTAATAAACTTCACTTTGGATGTACCTGTGTCCATGTATTTCTTGAAAGTCCACAGCCAGCCTCCTCCTCCACAACTCATTGTAGCTTTAGCTGCAGACAGGGACTGGAAATAACAGCTCATCAGCTGAGTGAGTGTTATTTCACTGTGTCTCTGACAGAGGTCTGACCTATAAGGACAGTGGAGTGGACATTGCTGCCGGTAACAAGCTGGTGGACATGATCAAGCCTCTGGCCAAGGCAACATCCCGCCCTGGTAACTTTATTCTCATGAGCAAAAACTGAGCAAAAAAACCTGTAGTACATCCAAACAATGATTAAACGCTTGTAACCTTACAGCTTGTTTGATTATTTTAAGCAGTTGAGTGAAACCGTTTTCTCATTAGGGAACAAATTTGCTTGCTTACATGCTTGCTGAGATAAATTCAGCAGCTTTAATACAAACAGTCAAATTAAAAAGGACAGATAAAGATGTAATTGGGTGTTTATTTTTTCATCAGGGTGTAACGCAGAACTGGGAGGCTTTGCTGGGCTGTTTGACCTGAAGGCAGCAGGTTTTGTCGACCCAATCCTGGTGTCAGGGACAGACGGAGTGGGGACCAAACTCAAGGTGGGATTTCACTTCCTTCGTTCCCTTTTTTGAAGGAGAATGTGGCAGCCGATGTCCATCAGTCTTGAGAGTCAAATAAAAGTACTAAAACCTTGGTAGATGCTGAGAAATAACCATTCAAAACTAGATCCAATTTGGCTCCGAAGTAACAGAGCAGCAGGGGAGATCTGTAGACGGATTCAAAGGCTTCTGAAAACCTCTGAACAGAAATACAAATTTCATTAATTTAAAGTGTGAAGGATCCAAGATTATTTCATGGACTCTTAGAAGCAGGTTCAGCTCATTGATTTTTTTATTTTTTATTTTTTTATTCTGCATTCAAGTTTTAATCCGTTAAAGTGCCAAAATCTCCCACAAGTGACCAAACCTGAATTTTAAATCTCCAGTAAAACGTCACTTAGATGAATTCTTCTGTTGTATACTATTAATGCATTTTACACAAGCTTACACAGCTTTAAAGGGATAGTTTGGATTTTTATAAGTGGGGTTGTATGAGGCACTTATCTACAGTCAGTGTATTACCAACAGTGGACGTCAGTCGGCACACCCTCAGTTTGGAGAAACAAGCAGGCGTCCAACATGGAAGCAAAGCAAAATACTGCTGTGGATTAAGCAGCCTAAAAAAAATCTATAACAGTTAAAGTGTACGTTTTATGTAGAATATTTTCACTGCTTTACTTTGCAACGGACAGCCCGTTCTGATGGAGAAGCCATTTATTTCCCCGTTTACCAGACTCCATTTACAAAAAACAGTCATTTTAGCTCGCTGAACACGGAAGCTGCTAGTCTGCCTCTACCTCAGTCAGTTACAGACTTTTCCGCTGTCATTTTTGGCCTCGCCGAGTCATACCGCACACATTTGCTCTCCAAGCTACGCCAGAGATGGACCTTCTCTGGGGTAGGCCCAAAAGCCGGGCTGCCCACTCTCAAGCGTGTAGCATTGATGTCTCACCGACCACAGACAACCCCCGACGATTGTGTTTCTCCTCCTCAAACCGGTCGTGTGTTGCGAGACTCTCCTCCCCTCTGTCTGCAGGAGAGAGAAAGGCGTCTTTAAAAGTCTCTGTCTGCAGGAGAGAGAAAGGCGTCTTTAAAAGTCTCTGTGTTCAGCTCTTAGTACTTTTGTATCGTCTAACTGAATCTCTGTGGTTTGGAGTTTAGTTTCTCTCCTGCGTCCTGTTTTTACTTTAGATATCTGCTTTATTTTACTGTTTCCTTTGATTAAAAACACTTTATATCATCAGATCGCCCAGGCGTGCGGCCAGCATGGCGGCCTGGGTCAGGACCTGGTGGCCATGTGCGTAAACGATGTGCTGGCTCAAGGCGCCGAGCCACTCTTCTTCCTTGACTACTTCTCCTGCGGCAGCCTGGACGTGGAAGTCGCCGCCTCGGTGGTCGGCGGCATCGCTAAGGCCTGCGAGATGGCCGGCTGCGCTCTGCTGGGTGAGAGAGGATCCATCCTGTTTAAGCATGTTAAAAAGTCTGTTTATTCATATTTTGGTGTCTCTGTCCTCCAAAATAACTACTTTGGAGGTAGAGATGAGTGTAGTGTATCTTGACTTCTCTCTATCTCGATCTTTTTGCATCCAGGTGGTGAGACAGCAGAGATGCCGGGCGTCTACGCTCCAGGAGAGTACGACCTGGCCGGGTTCTGTGTTGGGGCAGTGGAGCGTGGGGCCCTGCTGCCCAGGATGGGGGACATCGCCGAGGGGGACCTGTTGATAGGACTGGCCTCCTCTGGGGTCCACAGCAACGGCTTCAGCCTGGTCCGCAAAGTGCTGGAGAGGGCCCACCTCAGCTACAGCTCCCCTGCTCCTTTTGGGAAGCCGGGACAGACAGTCGGTAAGTCGCT
Source organism: Epinephelus moara (assembly GCF_006386435.1). Lineage (NCBI taxonomy): Eukaryota > Metazoa > Chordata > Actinopteri > Perciformes > Serranidae > Epinephelus > Epinephelus moara. The sequence goes on from NC_065520.1 coordinate 1,422,710, forward strand.
TTCAAGTCACACAGGTGGGCTCTTAATGTATTTGTTTGAGGTACCACATTTAGGTGTTTTGCTCTTAGTTCACCTGGATAGGTCAGGTTCAGAGCCAAATAAACAAACATACAAATTATAACCTGTTGCATTTATTTACTGGTAATGAATAACGCTTGTAGAACTGCTGTATAAAGCAGTATTAATGTGGTCATAGGCATGAGGCCATAGCACAAAATGGCCGTCATCTTTGGCATTGGGACATTTGGGCATTTTGCAATATATTCTGATATTTTACAGACCAAACGACTGGTTAAAAAAAATATTCAGCAGATTATTCGATAATAAAAATAAATGTATCTGCAGCCCTAAAATATGTCAGCATAACTTTAGCCTTTGCTGCTCACTGTTTGACTGCAACTCTGCTTCCAGGCGAGGTTCTGCTGACACCAACAAAGATCTACAGTCGTCTGCTGCTGCCAGTTCTCCACAGCGGCGCTGTCAAAGCCTACGCTCACATCACAGGGGGTGGGCTTCTGGAGAACATCCCGCGGGTGCTGCCCCAGGAGCTGGCAGTCGATTTAGGTGAGATGAAAGCACATGCGGACACCTGATCTTCAAATGAAGCATGTGAAGTGTTGACGTCAGCAGTGTGGAAAGGTGCTGTGCCTCTGGGTTGTTTTTTTTTTGTTGTTTTTTTTATGATCACCTCGCGTGTGAGCGGAAAAAGAGGAATGAGTGTTTCCTGTATAAACATATTTATATGAGATGACCCCTGTGCACACTTAAGTCAATGCAAATGTGAACATGAATAAACAGCCTTGTCTTCATATTCAGCACAGTTGTAGTCGTCCTGGGATCATTTTCCTCTCTTAAAAATGCAGAGGTCGCTGTGTGTCTCTCATTAATATTTACACTTGCTGTTTACACATGACTCAGATGCCTCTCGCTGGAGCATCCCCCCCGTGTTCTCCTGGCTGCACAAGGAGGGGGGTCTGAGCGAGGAGGAGATGTCTCGCACCTTCAACTGTGGCCTGGGGGCAGTGCTGGTGGTTGCGCCCCCGGATGCTCAGAGGGTCCTACGCCAGCTTCAAGCACACGAAGAGGCCTGGATCGTGGGCTCACTGGCGCACAGGCAACAGGGTGAGAAACTAAAATAGATACGTTAATGAAATACACCACAGCAGGGTGGTGTTGTTATTATTTATAGACTGGAAATAAAATAGTGAAATGATGTTTCTGCAGGGGCAGAACCTGTGGTGGTCCGCAACCTGAAACACAGCCTGCTGAACGCAGGACCTGCTTCCAGTGGAGAGCTGGGTGTCGAGCAGAACGGTGGTTGCCGTGGTGACAGCAGCACACCACGCAAGAGGACCAGAGTGGGTGTTCTTATCTCTGGCACAGGTGTGTTCTTTTATTGATCTTGAAATAAAGATTGGCGGCCTGTTCAGAACGAGCTGACTGTTCAGCCTGTTGCATCGCTGCCTTTCTTAAGAACCGCTGATGCAAACTACTTTACACTCGACACTGCACTTCCTTTAGTCCTGAGCGAGAAATCTTGGCCCAGAACAGCTATAGATTCATTATGATGTTTGATATGAAAAATATTTAATTATGTTGCTATCGTAACTCACTGTGACCTGAAATAATGTACAAAAACCCCCCAACACACCCTAAAAGTATGCAACTCAGTTTTTATTGCAGTAAAATGTGTTGAAAGGCAGACAGACCGACCAACACCATCCATAACACCGTCAGAAATGCTGCATACACCTGACAGACTAAACTGTGGGCAGATTTGATGCACTCTGCGAGGCCAGAGTAAGAACGTGAGCATAACACTTCACATGAAGTGAACAGCAACACCCATGTTATAGAAGCATTGTCTGTTCTATTCTTGTGCTACATTTTGCAGGAGGTCTGCAATGTTTGCTCCTGTGTGACTTTCATATACTGCTCTAGTTTAGAGAACGTGAGACATCGTGTTCCTAGAGCATCTTACTCTCATGACACTGCTTGCAAATCTCATGTGTCACATCCAAGTCCTTTCCTTTTGTGTCATTAAATCCAAAATAAGTCCAGATGTTTGTTTGGATGAACTTCCTGCCAAATGCTGCTGACTGAGACCTCTGCTGACCTCACCAGGAGAAAAAACATCAGCACCATCTAGTGGACCCAAAAAGCAATTGATTTTATTATTCTATCACCAACAGTTGTATAATAAAATGTGGATTCATACATTCTGTATATAATAAAAGATCAATACTTGGTTTTTGTGTATCGATACAATATCGTCATGCAAAATATTGCAGCACAATGCTGTATCATTGTTTTTCCTTGACCTTAAGAGGGAAAAATGTGTACATTTACCTGACAGAGACCTGTTACTGCTTACATAGCAGATTCAGATTTACTCACAAAATATAACAATAAAAATATGATGCATTATTATACATTAAACTATTCAGCATTATATTAGAATAAAAAGCCCCACCATGTACAACTTTTAGTCAGTGTTAATACATTGTGCTGATCAGGGCTGTGCACAGACATTTTGTGAGCCAGGTGTTTAAGTGAAAAAAAGGGCACAAAACAAATTCTTTTGCACATGGAATCTTTTTTTGTTCCTTGCAAAGTGCTCCCTGCCAGGTTTCTATGTGTCTGCCGGCACCAGAAGAGCTCTTAATGTCGAAATACATACAGTGCATTTGTGAGAGAGGTGTGTTCTCTCTGCCTTCGGCTTTCTGCGTAGGCCCGAGGAAAGGTAAGGGGCCCCAGAACAGAGCCATACTGCTAACTAGAAAAGCACTTAGAGAGTGCAGACCTCCGCCAAGTAGGTGATATTCCCTCCCCCTCTGCATCAGATTTCGCCGCCTGTATCACAATTAGGTTATTTGCGTCACTATCATTATTAGGTTATATATGCCTTCACCATGGAGACACTGTAGTGTATTTATTTCATTTTTATTTTGTACCAACACAGAATATAATGTTTTTTTTGTATTTTTCACTTTCTTTTTTTCCAACACAGAACATTAATTTCAACTTTAGAATTACAATATTTAGCAAGTAGAACAAGACGTGCTTTCTGGCCACCAGATGGCGCTATTTTCACCATCTTAATTGCTGCTGAGGCTGTCAGACCATAGACTTTTTTATTATTTTATCCACTTTGCTTCAACCAATCACCACCAATTTTTATCATCTGTTCCTTGTCCCATTATCCACCTTTCTTGAAAATTTCATCAAAATCCATTCATAACTTTTTCAGTTATGTTGCAGACAAACAAACAGACAAACAGACCAACGCCGGCGAAAATATAATAATAATACTGCAAATGGAAATAAAGTTGTCTTTGATTGTTTGTCACAGGCACCAACCTGCAGGCGCTGATAGAGCAGGCCAAGCGTCCATACAGCTCTGCAGAGATTGTGGTGGTCATCTCAAACAGACCTGGAGTTCAGGGCCTGAAGAGAGCATCGTTGGCTGGGATCCAAACACGGGTAAAGAAATATAGATAATGAGTTTATTGGTACAAAGCTCTCAAAACAATTGTGACAAAGTGTTACACAAAATAAAAGCAGCCAGGCTCAATGCAGTCCACTTTAGAGGTTGGTCAAATCTGAGCTAGTGTAGAGTGACAGTAAAGCGATGCAATATTATATTTTTTCCTTCGCCTAAATTCTGTTGATGCAGTTGTGTTTGTGTTTCTGATGGCAACTTAGGTAGTGGACCACAAACTGTATGGGAGCCGAGCGGAGTTCGATGGCACCATTGATCGTGTGCTGGAAGAATTTGGGGTGGAGCTGGTGTGTCTGGCCGGATTCATGAGGATCCTCACGGGGACGTTCGTCAAGAAATGGAATGGTGTGACAATAAATTCCTTACATTTGCACATAATTATGATAATGTGTCAGGTCACATGAGGGTCTTTTTCACTGCGTGTCTGTTACAGGAAAGCTGCTGAACATCCATCCATCCCTGCTGCCCTCATTCAAGGGGGTGAATGCCCAAAAGCAGGCTCTCCAGGCTGGGGTGCGGGTCAGTGGCTGCACAGTCCACTTTGTAGCAGTAAGTACGACATACTGTGGAATCAGCAGACATCAAACCAAGAGGCTTTTACCTGAGCTAGTCACACAGCTATTGTTTTCCTCATCTGTGTTTAGGAAGAGGTGGATGCAGGAGCCATCATCGTACAGGAGCCAGTGCCCGTGCTGGGCAGCGACACAGAGGAGAGTCTGTCCGACAGAATCAGGGAGGCCGAGCACCGAGCCTTCCCAGCCGCTCTGGAGCTGGTGGCCAGTGGCACGGTCAGACTTGGAGAGGACGGACACATCATGTGGAAGTCCAGTGCACAGAGTTAGAGAGTGCACATCAACTTAGCTGTACGTTACTGCCAGCCATTACAGGAATACTTCACCCCCTAAATGATTATTGGTATATCAGTTATTCACCTTGTGTTAGGTTGAAATTGCAAAGAAATCATGGTTTTTCTCTCATATCTCCATGGTGAACGAAGAATCCAAAAACAGAGAAAATTCTTGATGAACTGAAGTCATAGGAGTCCATGTTTAACAACAGCTTGGATTATACTGCACAAGTTGTGTGAGTTTGTAAAGAGATGTTTTGATGTAGCTCTCACTTGTTCAGTGTGGACACCTTTAACTTCAATTCATCAAGAATTTTCTCCGTTTTTGGATTCTTTGTTTACTGTGGAGGCATGCGAGAAAAACAAAGTGTTCGTCACTAATTCAACATAACATTGGGTAAGTAATTGAAATATAAGTGGTCATTTAGAGGGTTGAAGTATTCCTTTAACAACAGTTTACTTTTATCACATGAAACTGGTCTTATTAACACAAGAATTACACTAACAAGGCATCAACTTAGGTCAAAATATTAACTTTTTACTGTTCCAATGTCCCAAACATTCCTTTTTCAGACTGTCATGCCCAGTTGAGTTCATGGGATGCTTAAAGCTTGCAAACACACTTAGATTTCCTAGCAGCATTTCAACTTATTGTGAGTAAAGAAGCATCATACTTGAAGAAGAATTACATTCCAATTGTATTTTTGAGAAATGCGAGGATCACACTGGAATTTAAAAAAAAAAAAAAAAAAAAGGTACTGTCCCAGTGGAGTATAATTATGAATATTTGAATGTCTGTGTAGCTGAAACTGTGAGTATGTAATTAAACCTGCCTGGGTGGATGCAAGGAGTCATTTTGTGTGGCCTTTTTTTTGTCTTTACAGGCTTACCAGTGCATCGGACAAAACATTCAAAGTCAAAGTAAACTGAAAAAAATGCAACATATATTATTTTCTTTAAAAGCATGACATTGGACTGGTATTGAGCAAGAAGGCTGAAGCCGACAGTGGCGAAACAGGCTGCGATGTAACCATGCGGGGCAATTGTGGACCATCAATTAACGTCCACTGAAAGTGTTTCTTTTTGCCACTGACAGGCTCAGATTATAAGTGTCTGACAACACTATGGAAAGGATCCCTACAGAGACAGACCTTTTTGTTAAAGAGCAAGAACCTTTTTATTTAACCAGAAACAGCCCTGATAAAACAATCTCCAAACCCACCAGATTCTATTGAAATAAACAGTCATTTTAGCGTGTATAGAGGCAGCATATTTTCACATCTAGTTCATTTTAACCAAACCAGTGTAGGTGATTGTTGGAACAGTGGAAAGATGAATTAAGGCATTTTGTGAATTTTATTTTGTCCCTGTCGACTTTGAATTAAGTGTGTTTTACAATAATAAAATTACTGTTTATTTAAATGGAGTTTGGTGATAGTGATTTCAGGGCTGCTCCTGAAACAAAAAGGGTCCTAACATACCACTATTAAACTGAATGATCATCGAAACTTCAATGACAAGCTGCAACCCAAATTTCAAAAAAGCTGGGATGCTGTGTAAAATTATCCTATGACATTTTTTGACATACTATGTGACAGTCATGGTTGAGACACACTGGAGGTGCAGATCATTTGTTTATTTGTACCTTTATTGTTGTACTTATTTATACATTTCAAGATGTTTGCATCACATACAGGTGTCTATCTTACAAGATGTGCACTTATGTATACCCACAATTACAACAAAGTGAAGAAGGCAGAACTTCTCCAAAAAAGCAATGGCTGCACCTCCGATCAGATAGCTCAGTGTGGAAGGAGACATGTTATGAGACCAAAGGTTAAGGGTTCAAGTCTTGTGAGAAGAAGAAGAGAAGGAGGACGGAGCCGCCAGATCATCATGCAGTTTTTGAGGAGACACCACCGGGATGTGGTATGGAAAGCAACCAAAGACTCTCCCGTGTGCAAGGAACAAGATCTTCGCTTTGTGCAGGATTTCACCAAGGGGGATCAGCAGGCAAGAGAACAACTGTGGCCAAAAATCAAGCAAACTAGATTGCTGGGTAGGGTCCGACCTACCACCATAGGTCCTACCCATGCCAGAGGTAGATCTAAGCATTTTTGAAGCCATTAAAGCGTGTGATGACTCTGCTGCTGACCTTGTTAGGAGGAGACTAGAGAGTAGTGATGGCCAAATGAAGCCTCATGAAGCATTTCTGAGCCCACTAGATGGCACTCATGGCTTAAAGAGAGAGGCTCAAAGAATGGCAATTCAGTGTGCTTTCAACCTTTTGATGAACAAAAAGTGCCATCTAGTGGGCTCAGAAAATAAAGAAAATGCTTCATGAGGCTTCATTTGGCCATCACTACTAGAGAGTAACTGGAAACAGTACCTTCAGATTTACACAGACAGGGCCCAAGACCCTCTACCTTGGAAGTCAGGATTTGCCTCTTGTATCGCTGACCTGGAGTATGTAAAATACAAGCGACTGTCTGAGGGGGTTTCAGTTTTTACCACAGATTTAATAGCTATTGTATTTGCACTGCAGTGGATTGAAGATGTGAGACTGAGCCACACAGTTATCTGTTCAGATTCTGCATCTCTTCCGTCAGCCCTCAAAGAAGGCAGTCTAGGAGCCCGACCAGACCTTGAAGTTGAACTGTTGACAACTGAACTGAACAGGCAGGAAGTACAGTGGAGTTTCTCTGGGTGCCAGCTCATGTGGGGGTAGAAGGGAACGGGCTCGCTGACAGGTTAGCTAAAATGTCTTTAAAAAGAGAAGTAGATGTCAGAGTAGCCATTGGAAATGCTGAGTGTCGATCAATAATGAAGAGAAAGATAACAGAGATGTGGCAGAGAATGGGAGAAGGAGACGAAAGGGCAGCATTATCTTTCTATTCAAAATAGGGTTGAAAAGCCGAAGTGTTACGTAGAGAGAGAGAGAGAGAGAGAAGAAATACTGTTTTAATGACTAGACTGAGACTGGGACATTGTGGACTTGCATGGGACCTGGCAAAGATTGGAAAGCATGAAGATGGACTATGTAACAACTGCCAAAAACAACAAACTGTTAAGCATGTTCTGTTGGAGTGTGGATGCTTCCAGGAAGAGAGAGAGAGAGGCTGTTCGCTACAGTCTTCCCCAGATGAGGAGGATATTTTACTACGGAGCTTGCTGAATGAGTCAAGGACTGTGAAAGCAGTTGTGAAGTTTATCACACTAACAGGACTCATACACTTTTAAAATGGACCTTGAATTAATCAGTGTGCGGATCTGACCTATGGGAGGCAGCAACGTGCCGAAAGACATCGAGTCTGCCGGATAGCAATAATAATAATAAGAAGAATGCATTTCCGAAGTGGCTAATTTGAGGGGACATGATGGAAGTCATTCAAATCAAGATCTGCTAGAACCCTGTCAAGAACTGGAAAATCAAAAAATCAGGAGTTTCAGCTGGGTTATACAGGCAAAGGTTGCAGATATTGACATAGCTGATAAGGTGCTGAGTCCCACTGTGCCACTCTGTCACAACACCATGGACTATAGAGGATGCAAGAGTTGATTGCAATCTATTGAATAAAGGAAAGGGGAGGATAGACATAAATACTGTGGGTAAATACATACATGTACTGTTTTTCATGGTAATTTTTCTGAATTTTCCTGAACGAGGAAACGAGATACTTCAAAATCTCGCGAGAAGCTCCCACCTGGCACCTGCAAGTGACCGATGCCTGCGTAAAGTCGACAAACTAATGATAACACCATCTATATGACTTAAAGACAAGAGTATCTCCTAGTGTCTCAAACCCAAAACAAAGTAAAACTGGATTAAACTAAACAAGCGGGTCATGTTTGCTTCCATTATATCAAGCTCTCAAGAAAGGAATGAAAGCGTCTGTTGTTCTATTGCTCTCTGAACTAAAATACTCAGAAAAACAGTTGTTCTATTGCTCTCTGAACTAAAATACTCAGAAAAACAGAAAAATAAAAATTTACTCCGAAAAACAGAAAAAATTACTGAATAAAACAGATTTTTTTAATTTGTCAAGTGAATGCAATACGCTTCCGTAGACATGTAATGTTAGTGTCCAAAATACCATCAAGAAAGACAAGTACTCATTAGGGCACTAGAAAGAAATAGAATTACATTAAATATCAAATAAATTCTGGGGATGTATGGTACAGAGCCATTTTTAGGTTTTTGGATAAAACAGGATTAAGCAGGAAAATCTAGCATAACAAGGGGTTTCCTTATGTGATGCAGATCCACACTCCTGTCCAGAAGGTGGCGGAATGCACCAATAAGTTGCTTGCCAACCAACATTAATCATACGAAGAAGAAGAAAAATAATAATAATAATATCAGAATTGAAGGCTTGCTTGACCGCAGTTAACAATGCCACAAGCTTGTGCAGCATTTGGCTGCAGCAATCGACGAACGGTCGAAAATAGAGGCCGTGGAATAACTTTTCACAAGTAAGTGTCAATTTCATCGTGTTTTAGGTTACAGTTCACTGAGTTAGCTAATGAAAGCGTGATGATCACTTCAGACATCACAGCCGTGATGGCTAGGCTAAAGCCAGCTACCTGATCTTTCCTGCTCTGGTTTTGGGCGGAGAGTGAATCAGTAACGTTACTAGCTCTGTAGGTTATGTGTGTTGGCTATTTATGTCTTTTTGCCAGCTAACGTTATTGTATTCCTTGTCAGCAGTCTGCTGTGATGAACTCGGCTACTGTTAGCCAAGCTAGCTAGTGCTAGATAACGTTTCTGTCTTTAGTCAGCTTTGACTAGAGACAGTGCGCTCAGCAAACTGCTCAAACTTGTTGAATGTTAGCTAGGCTAACGTTACTTGCTGAGTGTCCATTCCTGGAACGTCAAGCCATACATTACATCTAGCTAACTTCACGTTATGTTACATGCTCGTTAACCTAACTTTGAAATGGCATTGTTTTTGTGTCAAAGGTTCCCAAAGGAACCGGGAGCAAGAAGAACGTGGGCCAAAGCTCTCCGAAGGCGTGAGTTCACGCCCAGTGACACAACAGTTGTGTGTAGTTGTCATTTCCTTCCAGAAGATTTTGACAGAACTGGACAAACTGTCCGTTTGAAGGAAGGTGTGGTCCCTTCAGTGTTTGCTTTTCCAAATCATCTGAATAGAGTAAGTGTCTTTTTCAAGCAATGAGATGCAATAGATAAGTCTCTCAAATAAAATAAATTCAATAAATAAATTCCAGTTTCTGGGAAATTCGCTTGTGTTTAATGATAAAGTTCGGTTGCCATTAAGGCGCCCAGGGAGCAATTGGGGTTCAGTATCATGGTCATGACACTTTGACTGCCAGTGTATGTATGCTAGTGGTGGGAATTGAACGGGGAATTCCCAAGATGGCATCCTTAATACTAAGATATCCTGCCACCCAGGATATTGGGATATTGATATTAAACATTGGTGTTAAATGTCCTTTGCTTCATGTAAAGGTGCCCAATAAAGCTACGTCAACCAGGACGTCACTACAGGCCTGTGAACCAAGTTATGATCCTGTACCTGTGTCTGATGTTCCAGAACCGCCAATTCCAGCAAACTTAGTAAGTGAAATAAAGCATTGTTTTAATCCATGGGACTTTTCCAGCATACTTGGAGTTGTATAGAATAGTGCTTTTCCGACAACTGTTATATTTCATAGGATCATCCTTATGCCGTTGACCCTGACCACGTTAAAGATAAATTAACTGAGGCCCAAAGAAGAGCTTACAAGCTGCAGAGGCAGCTGAGAAATGCAGAGGATCATGAGAGAAGAACTAAAAGAATTGCGGCGTCCCTGGTAGATGAGTTAAGAGAGAAAAATCAACGATCAACGACACAGAGAGTGGCCACGTGCTGGACGAGGGCTGGCCAACCACCGTCAAGAGATCTGTGAGTGGACACACCTCTGTCTCTGTCCCCCTGTCTCACATCTGTCTCTCTGTCCGCCTCACTCTGTCTCTGTTATTCAGTCTATCCTTCTGTCTTTTTGGTCTGCCTGTCTGTCTTTCAGTCCGCAAGTCACATGCAGACATTCTGATGTTACTTCTCCCTGACCTTGCTCCTCCAGATCCCCTTCTTCAAAGACTGCGGCGAGGACGACGTGTGCACCACCGACCTGGTTCTGCAGGTTCACATGGACATCTCTGGCACGGGGTAGGACCAGACTCCTCCTCCCCCTGGGCTCACTCTGGAACACACTCACACCACTGTCTTATCACTCCTCACGTGGCAGTCTCAGCATCACTGTGTTCATGTCGTACTGAATAGTATCGTGTTGTTGTTGATCAGACTTTCCTCCTTCAGACAACAGCCCTACGTGATCCGCAGTCCTCGGAGGCGCAACTGCAAAATAGGCTGGCTACAATACCAGCCTCACGCTGCACTACTGACGCAACCCTCACTTCTCCAGTCTCAGCATACGGGTATAACACACACACACACACACACACACTCAGGCTTACAACATTTACCTCTCTCACACTCTGTCTGCTACCCAGTCTTCCGCTCCCAGTCCAAGGTCGCTCCATGGCACCCTGTCTGCAGTACACTCTTTCACATCCAAAATTTTTTCTCACAACCCTTTCTATCATCACGACCACCTTTCTCTCTCTCTCTCTCTCTCTCTGCAGGTGAACTTCATGTTGGAGTTTGAGTTCAGCTGCACACAGTTGCTCAGTGAAGTGCAGATGAAACTCCATGCTGCTAGGTATACCTAGTTTCTTCACACTTCTACAGAGTATCGCACAACGTGAGTCTGGTTGTCTGTGTGTGCGCCCCGTGATCCCTCGTGAGCACCAGACCTCCACGAGTCCTCCCGTGCTCCCTGGCCCTGGACCTGGACTTCCTCTCGAGCCCTGCCCACAGACCATAGGCCTTTGCGCTTATCCCCGGATTCCTCTCCGAGCTTCCCATCCCTGGACCCGGCCCGGACCATTGACTCTCTGCACGCACATACTTCCAACACCCGCTGCCCATACTCCATTTACTTGCCACACAGTCTCCATTACATAGCACCTTACACATAGATAGATAGATACACATCCCATATCCTGGCCTCGATGCACCACACTCTCCCACACAGTTCCTCCCCTTTTGTAAATAAATACACTGCTGAAGGCTAAAGATTTCCCAGCCTCTGTGCTGCCTTCCTGGATCTCTCAGTTGTACCAATACACATGAAGAAAGTTTAATTTGAAGGGAAACCATCCCTTTAACTATTCTATACCAGCCAAATATAGAAGATTTGAATCCAGTTATTTTAATATGAGAGGTAGGTTATGTGTGTGCAATGTGGATGCATAAAAATGGATGAATGAAAATAAAAATATGAAATTTAGCGTACAATATGACATTGTTAGCATAATGGCAACTGTCTGCAGAAGCCAGGTTATCTTTGAGGCTTGTTTATTAATGAATGAATTAAATCCACTTACAATAATAAGCATAGCCTCTAGAACTATGTATTTCACAATATAATAAAAGTATATGGGAAAACCTACACACTGTATTGCTCAACCAGGGTTTCAACATGTTTATAATAAACCCTTAATTTTATTAAGTTAGATGTAAAAATATGCTGCCTCTGTACATGCTAAATTACTGTTAATGTAAATGGAATCTGGTGGGTTTGTCAATTGTTTTATCAGGGCTGTTTCTGGTTAAACAAAAAGGTCTATCTCTGTAGGGATCCTTTCCAACCTGTATTGCAAAATATAAGTTAAAGTGCCTGAAGATGCAATGACAAATAGAAACCAGAGTGAGGCAGCAATTCACTAAAACCGTGCCTAGTCTGCTGGGAATCAAGAACAAGAAGAAGGGATCCTTTCCATAATGTCAGACACTTGGAATAATATTCTGAGCCTGTCTGTGGCAAAAACAAGCACTTTTAGTAGATGTAAACTGATGATGTACATGGTTACGTTGCAACGTGTTTCGCCACTGTTGGCTGCAGCCCTTTCACTCAATACCTGTCCAATGTTCTGCTTTTAAAACAGCCATCCATCCATTTTCGTAACCGCTTATCCTCTTTAGGGTTGCAGAAGGGCTGGAGCCTATCCCAGCTGACATTGGGTGAGAGGCAGGGTACACCCTGGACAGGTCGCCAGACTAACACATGGAGACAGACAACCATTCACACCTATGGACAATTTTGAGTCAGTCAATTGAGCCAATTAACCTGCATGTCTTTGGACTGTGGGAGGAAGCCGGAGTACCCGGAGAAAACCCACGCTGACACGGGGAGAGCATGCAAACTCCGCACAGAAGGGCTCCCTCCTGGGAATGAACCAGGAACCCTCTTGCTGTGAGGCAACAGTGCTAACCACCACACCACCGTGTCGCCTGCTTTAAAAAAAATGAAACATTATTTTCTTTAGTTACTTTAGTATCCTGCCTTTTTTTTTTTTTTCATTTTTCTCATTGAGCTATACCAAACAACTTTTTTGTTACATTTTTTTTAATTTATATGTATTTACCTATTATAATTTAGATTTGTTACATTCTTTACAATTTTGACTTTACTATACCTTTTAAGCTACCCTACCCTACCTACATATTCTCTGGACCTAGCTACCTTGCGACCTCCTCCTCTGAATGGCCCAGGCTCAGTAGAAACACCAGTATTTTATTTATCTATTAGCCACTGTGTATGTAGATGATGATGACGACGACGGCGACGACATCCCCACTTTGGCCTATCGTCCTGGCTCCCCCTTGCGGTAGCGTATTCCTGAGGTCTGAGGTAGGCTAGCAGCATTGGTTGTGTTATCTGCCGTGACCAGGATTAAAACCCCAGTCTGGACTGTTGACCTGAGTATTGTATGTCCAAAAAAGCCCTCATAAAATGTCTCAGTACATTATTGAAAAAGTCACAGTATGGTATTCTTTAAAAATGTAAAAAAAAAACCCAAACCTGATGTCTTTAATTACATGTAGCTGGCGGACAGTGCTCGGTTTTGGCTTGACTGTTTTCATCATGGCAGCCGGGTCACAAACTTTCTCATTTTACAGCTAATCAGTTCACTAAAATATGTTTCTGAAAACATTTGAGGTGAGAAATCGTGAATCCTGATTCATATTTGATCAGCGGTTATGGAAAGGTAAAAAAAATAAAAAAATAAACAGCCTTCAGCACAGAAAGCCATGTCAAAATAGCTTGCAGACAAAAGTCACAAAATTGCTCGGAGAGGACGGACACATCATGTGGAAGTCCAATTCACAGAATTAGAGAATACTAGTGATGGCCAAATGAAGCCTCATGAAGCATTTTCTTTATTTTCTGAGCCCACTAGATGGCACTCATGGCTTAAAGAGAGAGGCTCAAAGAATGGCAATTCAGTGTGCTTTCAACCTTTTGATGAACAAAAAGCGCCATCTAGTGGGCTCAGAAAATAAAGAAAATGCTTCATGAGGCTTCATTTGGACATCACTAGAGAATACACATGCAACTTTACATTACTGCCAGCCATTAAAGGAACTGAATACGACTGAAAACTGGTCTTATTAACACAAAAATGACACTAACAAGGCATCAACTTAAGTCAAAATATTAACTTTTTACTGTTCAAACATCCCAAACTTATGTTATCATTCTGTCACGTAGACAACCTTCAAGTTTGTTACTCAAGCTGTGTTTTTTTGGTGCATCACTTCAATCAGAAAATGTTCTTCACACCAACTCTCTGGTGAATCTCTTGCAGTTTTCTTCCTTGTAGGAAATACTGTCCTGTTTCCCAGTCAGTTCAAAGGTCCTGTAATCCTGTCAGGAGAGGTCCATGTTTGTCACGTCCTTTGGAAGCGCAGGACGGACAGCCTCTCATTTCCAGCTCTCGTCGACAAGCATGACTCTCCCCTCAAGCCACATTTGCCCAGTGAACAGATGATCTCCTCTGTTGATTAAAGGAAAATGACAAGACTGTTTCCTGCACTGAAAATCTTTTAAGAGACATAGGTAAACTCACCTGGATTGTTCTCAGCGATGGTAATGAGGTAGAATAACCCTTTACTAGACAGTAACTGCGCCACCACAGGCAGCAATCTGTCAGTCACCTCTCGTCCTCGCTTCCCGCCGGCCCAGGCGGCCTCTATACCTGTGCTGCCAACCTAGAAGAAAAGCGCACATTGATCAAATGCTCCTCATCTGTGAGGTGAAGAATAGCTGCAGTACAGAGCTGAACCACCTCTTCTGAAGGTGTGACCACATAGGGAGGGTTGAAGACAAGAACATCCACTTTCCCACTTAAACGAGGCAGAAGACTCTCCACCTAAAAGGAAAGCAGCTTTTAGGAATCTAACCCTTACATTAAAAGCATGCAAATACCTAAAATGTGAATTCACAAGTCTCACCAGGGATGTGATGATGGGCTGCAGTGAAACGTTGTTACAGGAAGCTGTCTTCGCTGTGCACTGTGCTGCTGCAGGATTCACATCAGTGCAGCTGAAACATAAACATATATTCAAGATTATATTTTATATATTTTCTCACAGCATTTGCAACAATTAAGCCCATTTTTATTGGCTGGATATGGAGGAAAAAAATATTTATTTAACTCACAGATACAGAGCTGAAGGTCCAACCACTGATGCCAGAAAAGCTGACACCACTCCTGAGCCACTGCCCACCTCCAAACACACACACGGGCTAGAACAAGCAGAGAAAGTTAAACATTCAAAGTCACAGTAGGCTAAACTAAAGAAAATAATGTGTTGCATTTTTTTCAAAGCCTAACATTGGACTGGTATTGAAGGAGAGGGCTGCGATGTAACCATGTGCATCATCAGTTTACATCCACTAAAAGCAGCTGGCAAACCCACCAGACTCCATTTACATTAACAGTAATTTTAGCATGTATAGAGGCAGCATATTTTCACATCTAACTGAACTTATTTAAGGATCAATTTCAACCAAACCAGAGTTGGTGATTGATGGAACAGTGGAAATATCAACCAAGATGGCTTTTGTGAGTTTTATTTGTTTTCTATTGACTTTGAATGAAGTCTGTTTTACCATAATTAAATTACTGTTTATTTAAATGGAGTCTGGTGGGTTTGGCGCAACTTCAGGGCTGTTTCTGGTTAAACAAAAAGGATCTTAACATACCACTATTAAATGGATTTATCATTTAAACTTTGAACACTGAAAATACAACCCTGTATAAACAACATTCAGTTAAATTTGGGGGATTGTTGTTGTTGTATGTGATGCGTTCAGGAGCACCAGGTGAGCTGACTCTGACCTCATCAGCTGCAGCCTGTCTGCGTCTTTCTCCAGGGCGTCTATCAGGAGAAAAGAGTCCTCCGCCGGCTCATAAACGTCTCTGAAGTCTCCTCGTCCAGCATGGGAGTAAACAGGTGTGGGATAACCTGTAGACATGTTCACAACCCGCCTGCACGTGCTCCTTTAGTAAGTATTGTTTTTACACAGTGTTGTTGTCTAACGCTTCAGTCAGGGAAACTGAAGGAGTCGCTAATGTTCTTCATATAAGCTGAAAGTTAAAGCTATGCGGCTGCTAGAATGTGTTAGCGACATGTTACACTCACAACCCACTTCCTTGTGTACACTCGGCGTCACGATGACGTGCATTAACCCGTTCATTCCGGTCAACTTCTTCTGTGTGTTTAATGGCGGATCGCGAATGAACTTTACAGGTGCATACCGCCGCCTCCTGTTTCGGAGTGTATAGGACCATAAAGTCTCATCTGAACAATGGTTGGTCGGAAAGAAATTAATAAAAAAAAAAAAATCAATTGCAGTATATGCCTCTGCACACCAGTCACGTGATAGCTAACTCCTGGTTTACGTCCATGTGTGTGAAAACATGGGTACCTCACACATATTTCCCTTGACATATTATCCTATGCCATTTTTAGGCAGGTAAAAGTAACCCATCTTGCACTACCTTGGTGGTAGAAGCTCCACCTTCTGGGAGTTGTAGTTTTTAAAGTAGGTGAATGGCAGACTGTGGATAAGCAGGAAAACCTAACACAGGGGCTGTTACCCACCATCCCTCTAGTAACAAGAACCCTGACAAACCAACAGGGAAACATAACCAATAAAACTGTGCTCTTATAATAAACAAACTTACCACTCTCCTTGACCTCCAACAGGGCCACTCTGCACTGCCCTAAACTCAGCAACGCCTGGCACCTGGAGAAGCAAACTGAAGAGATGGAGGTAAAGACCAGGAAGTGGGAACCAAAACAAAATACAAAAATTAAGAGCATGGTCTCTTGACTAGGCGATAGACCCCAAATACTGCACACTATTGCCTAACTTAGCCATGGCACCCGTAAGACTTTACTGTGCCCTTAAAAACAGGGTGTTTTGAGGCTTACTTAATCAGGTGTCTGCTGCTCTGCTCGTGGTTCCAGCAACACCAGGAAAAACTCAAACTGGTTTAAATGGTTAAATTCACCTGCCCCCTGGATAAGGATTGAACCCTCAATCTCAGACTCTTCAAGCAGTCCTCTATCAGCCTGAGTTTTTCATGCATATAGTTCATGTATTTCAAAGAGCCTCTCACTCTCTGCTTTAGACACTGGCCTTAAAATCTACTGAGCCTCAAGACACCAGCTTTCAAAACAGTCTAAAGTTATCCACTGAGAATTGAACCCAGAGCCTCCAACTGTTAAACCAGTCGTCTATCCCTCTGAGCTAACAATCTGGAGACACATGGGTTCTCCTCCTTGAAGATTTTTAAGTCCCTCTTTTGGAAAGAGATTCTCAAAAGTCAATCGTTAAGGTGTCCTTGTAGGAGGAATTAATTGAAGGCAGCAGTTCAGAGGGCTAGCTCTTGGCTTTTAAGACATGGGATTAAACTTAACTGATCTATCAACATCATCATTAGGAGGATGTTTTCAGTTTTGACTTGTCCTGAGGGGGACATAAATACCAGTATTAAATTTGATGGCAGTCCATGCAGGAGATGGAAATATACAGAGTATTCATTTAAATGGAAGACAAATATATCATAGTTACCCCATTAAAATTGTAGTAAGTAACTATATTAATTACTTAATTAAACTGGGGAATAAAGCTAAAAGAAAGACCAGTATTAGACAAAAGAAAACATTCCTGCACAGCAATATTAATCACCAGTATTTTGATAAGTACTTGTAATTTAATTTTATATTATTTTTTATTTATATTTATTTTGTAATTTCATCATGTAATGGAGTTCCATATAACTAGTTAATCCCCACCACTATGTATAAACATAATAAATAAAATTATGTAAATGTAAAAGAATATAAATGCATGAATACATAAGAAATGTTAAATACATTTATTTTGTTTCCAGCATGAATGTATTTTTTTGAACAATTTATATATGAATTTAATTAGATTTTAACTTTTTATTTGTACAGTATCTCACATAAGTGAGTACACCCCTCCCATTTTTGAGATTTATATAAATATTATATTATTTTTAAAATTGTGAGAATTGTTTGTTGGAATTTAATTTAATTTGTAATTATACATTTAACTTTTGATGCTTTGATGTTGCCATGATTCTCTACAAGTAGGGTTACAAGTTAAATTGGACCTTTTAGTGCAATCAGTTAATATTTCCTTCATTCTACCACCAGGTGGCGACATCTGTGATTATCACAGCTTGTTGCAGACTAATTGGAGCAGGTTAATTCCAGTTTGCATGACTCAATGAGAAGTTAAACAGCTTTGTATGTTTAAATTTGTTTACTGCTTATTGTTCTAAGTTTCAGTTTTGTCATCAACATAACAGAGGAAAGTGTAATTTTTAATTCAACATTTTATTAAAATGTTTCACTCATTCAGTCCATCACAGTAACAAAAGGGTTCAGGATTCTGTGAAATGTGCCATGGTGACAATCATTTAAAAACACAAGTCAAATATTACAAACAAAGAGTGCTACATTATGCCGTGTATAACTGTGAAATCTCCCAATTTAACAGTTTTCCCCTAAATCCAGAAGATCCAATGTAAAAGGAAGTGCAAACATTAGGAAACAGAACATAAAAATATTAAAGATTTATACAAAGTGCAACAAGAACAGATCCCTTACAGGGCGTTGAACCATTTTAAAGTGTTAGTATGCACAGTTTAGTGACGCCATGGTGAGACAATTTTGTAAACACATTCAGACATTTTTCCTTTTGGTCACATTTAAATTCAATAATATTGCATCAATATATATATTTATAATTAGCACACTTAATAGTTAGCTTTGTACACGAATACATACTTTAATGTAAAAATTAGACCAAATGTGCCCAAACCAACAGGGACTGATTCACGTTTAGCAGCATCGTTGGCGCTTGTTGCCAGAGGGAAAACACCTGATTAGTTAGAAATTTTATTGAAAATAAATATATAAATACATACAGTATTGTGAGGCTCATAAAAACTGGCAGCCCTCTTTAGCAGGTTAGTATTACTGGTACCCTACAGCCAGTGTGTTTATTGCACAAGAGCGACAGGGAAAGACTCCCCCTTGGCACGGACCGAACTCAGAGTGTCAAGCTGCTGGTAAAATGAAACCAGACATGCACGCACTCAAAAAAAATAACCCGCCTTCCCCGAAGAAATTCTGCATAGAACTGAATGGATGAGTTCAGCTGTGGCCCTTTTGGATTCTATGCAGGATTTATGCAGATTTAGTTTTTGGTCAAACCCGTTCAAATGTCCCCAAGGAAAACGTTTATGCTGAGGTGTAGTGAGTCGCCCCAGCCAGCGGGGTTTCCACTACTGCACCAGTTCATCCAATCATCAGTAGCAGCCGTCTCTCCAGGTGCTGTCACGAAGGGCACTGAGGGTGGACAAGCTCTTTGGAGGAGTCAGTAAACTGTGGGAAAGAATTTTAACACAAACAGGATGTTTTAATCCAGCAATTAAGTGTTGTGTAGTCAACTAGAATTTAGAATTATCTGATCAAAAGCCTCCCCTTCTCTCATGACGTTAAATCACATGACCAGCCTCGAGTCCACATGGAGTTTGTGCCAAATTTGAGGAAATTCCCTCAAGGCCTTCTTGAGATATCGCGCTCACAGGAATGATACAGAGGTGAGGCCACAGTGACCTTTACCTTAAAACACCAAAATATAATTGTTCATTCTTGAGTCAACAAGGATGTTTGTGCCAAATTTGAGGAAATAAAGGCCTTCTTGAGATATTGCGTTCACAAGAATGATACTAAGGCAAGGCCACAGTAATGTTGACTTTTGACCACCAAACTCTAATTAGTTTATCATGAGGTCCAAGTGGACATTTGTGCCAAATTTGAAGATATTCCCTCAAGGCCTTCTTAAAATAAAGTGTTCACGTGAATGAGATCGGCACAACGTCACAGCGACCTTTGCCATTGACCACCAATTATTATTTATATTAATATTTGAAGGAATTCTTTCAGGGCCTTCTTAAGATATCGTATTGATGACAATAAAAAACAGATGCAAGGCCACAGTGATGTTGACTTTTGACCACCAAAGTATAAGTCCATGTGAACGTTTGTGCCAAATTTGAGGAAATTCACTTAAAGCATTAACAAGAATGAGTAATGAACTCAAAATCATGATGCCTCCAGCTATATCATAAATAAATAAAGGCATAATAAAAGACTTTACCTTCGTGCGGGTTGGGCCACCTTGCTGCGGGGGGTGGAGCTTGGGGTCCCAACAAACGAGGCGGGGCGAGGCAGGCCGCTGCGGGGCGTGTTTGGAGTGGAAGTGGGTGTCGCCCCTCCACCTGGAGGTTTACTGAGCATAGGGATGCCACTGCTGACCACGCTGTTAGCCCCGCTGCTGATGTTCAGACACTGGAGGCTGGTGGAGGTCGGCATGGAGGATGAGCCCTTGATGGTGGGACTGACGTAGGCGGTGGCCTTTATTGGCTGCCGTGACAACGAGGAGAAGTTCCCGACGCTCTGGACCCTGTTTTGTAGCTGGCCTGGGGAGGGGACTGAAGATGGGTGGGGATATCAGATAAAATAGATCCTTCTGTATTAGGTCATCATAAACTTTAAAGGGATACTTCACCTCCCAACTAACTATTATACATCAATTACTCATCCTGTGTTATGTTGAAATCTTGAGGACAGTTTTCTTTGCATGCCTCCTCTGAACCACAATGGAGGAAATTCCTCATGAACAGAAGTCATAGGGGTCCATGTTTAACGACAGTAAAACTGTATCAAAATATCCGTTTACAAACACACAACTCGTGCAGTGCAGTCCAAGTGTCATTTATCCACTCGTATGCTCAGTACTTCCCAAACAGACAGCTCTTTCGGACAGGGACTTCAACTGAAAGCAAAACTTATCTTTGCTCTCTTCAAAGCCAGACTCCATTGTCAAAAACAGTCATTTACCTAGCTGAAAATGGGAGCTGTTGGTCTACTGCTACTACTACTACCACCAAAGTCACACAATAACACAAACAAACTAAATGATTGAGGCAGCAGTAGACCTGCAGCTCCTGTGTTCAGCAAGTTAAAATTACACTTTTTATCAATGGAGTCTGGCTTTGCAGAGAGCATCGATAAGTTTAATTTTTTTTTGTTCAATTCTCTGTCGGTACTGAACATACGACTGGATGAAAAAAAGATTACAGGACAAGTCGATGAAGATACATATGTAACATTAATATTTATATATCTATTGTTTTGTAAGGCAAAGGCAATTGGTATTACATATATCTTAAATTTGGACTGGTTTATACTTTTAAGTCATGGATAATTGGTAATTTATATCATAGACTGAGATAGGTTTTTGTATGATAGATAATTGGTACTTACTATCATATACATGTTATCTTTGTGTGACAAAGTTAAAGGTAATAATGATATATTTAGAAAAGTCTTAGTATAGGTTTATCTATATAAGGAAGCTGTCTGTTTCATTTCACTTGATGACTGATTGAGGAGGGATAGGATTTAATAAGTTTATGCTTCCTCCCACAGCACAAACGATTGCTTTTCATTATGCTTTTCATGATTTGTAAATATCAATATACAGTGGTGTGAAAAAGTGTTTGCCCCCTTCCTGATTTCTTACTTTTTTGCATGTTTTCCGCACTTAAATGTTTCAGATCATCAAACAAATTTAAACATTAGTCAAAGATAACACAAGTAAACACAAAATGCAGTTTTTAAATGAAGGGTTTTATTAATGAGGAAGAAAAAAATCCAAAGCTACATGGCCCTGTGTGAAAAAGTGTTTGCCCCC
>NC_065520.1:1445307-1452190 GCF_006386435.1 Epinephelus moara
TTTTCTTCCTCATTAATAAAACCCTTCATTTGAAAACTGCATTTTGTGTTTACTTGTGTTATCTTTGATTAATGTTTAAATTTGTTTGATGATCTGAAACATTTAAGTGTGGAAAACATGCAAAAAAGTAAGAAATCAGGAAGGGGGCAAACACTTTTTCACACCACTGTATTTGTATGTACATGTCTTTTTTCTCTTATAAATATCAATATCAATAAATGAGCCTTGGGTTACACTACATAGGTTGTGTAACAGTTTGTAAACAGATTTTGTGATATAGTTTTGCTGTGGTTAAACATGGACCCCTATGACTTCAATTCATCAAGAATTCTCTCTGATTTTTGGATTCTTTGTTCACTGTGGAGGCTTGTGAGAAAAAGTTTTCTTTACAAATTCAACAGAACACTGATTGACTAATCGATATACAAATTATCATTTTGGGGGTGGAGTATGCCTTTAATCAAAAAAAAAAATTCAAACAAGAGAATCTGTCTTACTGGAGGACTGCAGTCGAGCCAGCCCACTGGACGAATCAAAACTCTGGCTGTTACGAAGCAAAGAAGGGGAAGCACTAGGATTGGTTGGAATGGGCACACTGGGCATGCTGGGAGTTCTTACAAGGTTAGGCATGCTCCTCCGCAGCTTATCTGCCAGAGACGGACACACAAATAAATGAGGTTAAAGGTGCACCAGAGGAGATTTAAATAGAAATTCTAAAATAGAAACAGACCTAGCCTAAAAGCCTACAGTCTCAACACACGTTATTCCAACAAACCAGTGTGTAGTGTGAGCTGTTGGTCATGCCTGTTCCTTTATTCTGACTCCATCTCTTAAGACGGCACATAAAGCTGGCCGTGAGAACAGTTTCCAGCCCCCTCAGTCAGATATACACTCCTAACCCTAATCCCATCAAACTCTCCTTTTCGTCTCCGCCTCGGAACGGAAACGCACGCCAGTCTGAGGGCTTTAAGAGTGGTTGTACAAGAGGCTTAGACAAAGTTATTATTAAGTGGTAAGGACATCAGTGCGGGTCATTCCGAGGCACCGACGCTTGATTTGAGAGCGAAGGCGGGATCCATTTAAGTGAGAAATATTATGAGAAAGAACATTTACAAGTAACGCATTAATAAGTGTAATGAGGCTGTGTTTAGTCACAGAAAAGACCTGTTAATATTCAACATAAAAAATTTAATTTGTATAAGGTTTGGATACATGAATTTGTTTTTGGATTTAGTAAAAAATAATGTGGACTTACTCTCATACTCAGCTGGACACCATGATGAAGTTTCCCCAAAACAATACACGTACACATATATACAAATACACACAAATATTTCACGTACAAAACATATAAACAAAAGAGATTACTGATTAGTACGGGTGACAGTTTCATTCAAATTTACTCCCTTTTTATCACGTAAAAATTAAATAAAGACTCAGAAGACTCTTCTGAGTTGTATTATGGGAAGTGAAGGATCTATGGTTTATGGATATCTCAGCCACTGTAATTCTGACCACTGCTTGTTTTTAATCTGTCTTTTGCGAGTCCATGAACTGTATGGAAGTGCAATACTAAAATGTCTGATGATATAAACAGACTAATAGAACAAGCTGTGAAACAAAATCTTTTTATATCATCACATTAAAATGGGCGAGGGTTCTTTTCTGGTCAAGCAGTGTGCAAGATTTAGGGGGATATAGTGGTATAGTGGTAAAATCTGTGTTTTTTATGCTCTCATTGCAGAGGGGCTGCAAACAAATTTGACACAAATTTGCTAAACCGCAAATATCGCTCCCTACAGCCAGTGTTTGGTTTGGTACTGTAGAAACGTGGCGGTGCAACATGCCGATCTCCACAGAGGAGGACTGGCTCCCTATGTAACTATTAACACAATTATTCTTTTTATCAAGTGATTATACACATATTTATTATATTAGGAATAAAATGCCATACAACTGCTGCCTTTTCTGACTTTGTTAAGCATCTATAATTTTTTAACTTGTATTCCTTAAAGAAATATCGATTGCTCATATTTATAGTCAATTTTCAGATTTTTGTTTCAATTTTTTTCCTAATGTCAGATATTGAATGGATGTCTCCAAGTTGATGGAGGTTGGTGGACTGTGAAAACACCAGGCACAGTGATGGAAATACATCCAGGACATCCCTGTCTGATGATGTATTTTATAGATATATACAGAGCTGTAACGATTGATTGATCAGCTGTCAACTTTTTAATTTATCACCAACTAATTCAGTAATGAGAAATCGTTTTGTTTTTTTTTAACAAGATTTTAAAAGAAAAAAAAATTCTCTTAATCCAGCTTCTTCAACATGAATATTTTCTTCCTCCTCTATGACAAGTGAACTAAATATATTTGGGTTGTGGACAAAAAAACACTTTTGAGGAAGTCATTTTGGGCTTATTATCAATATTTT
Source organism: Epinephelus moara (assembly GCF_006386435.1). NCBI lineage: Eukaryota > Metazoa > Chordata > Actinopteri > Perciformes > Serranidae > Epinephelus > Epinephelus moara. The sequence goes on from NC_065520.1 coordinate 1,447,748, forward strand.
CCACCATCTTCTGACATTTTATAGAGCAAACAACTCAACTCAAACAGTGGAAAGATTAATCCACAATGAAAATAATAGCTAATTGCAGCCTAAGATCTATAAAAGAAACATGCTCATTTGGAGTCGCATTTCTTGCCACCATGCAAGCCCAGTATCCTCTCTCTTTTAGCTCTGTTTTGGTCTCCACCACCTCCTGAGGGAAATATCTTGCTCTTCTGCTGCTAAATGCTCCACCGGCTAGTCGCTAATATCTGTTGTCTGCCATTAGGTGCTGGGCAGGTAGTGTACACAGTGACTTTTCTCACCTGATCCTGGTCTGAAGCCCTGCTGCTCGACTGCGCAGAGGCTGCCCAGTCCAAGCCCCTGCGGCTGGGCTTGGAGCTGCGGTTGAAAGGCGAAGCCAGCGGAAGGGTAAGGTGGGGTGGAGGGGGTGGAAGGTGGGGTGGACAGGGAGCTGGTGCTTCTTCGCCAGTCTCGGATGCTGGAGAAAGTGTGGGAGTGGGGCAGGCGGGTGAGGCGTGGCTGCGGCGGGGGCAGGAGGCCGTAGTCTTCGTCGTCCTCCTCGTCTTCCTCCTCCAGGTCGGGGCCGGCGCTGAGCTGGCTGAGCTGGAACGTGAAGCTCTGGCTGCGGCGGTTGGCCAGGACGGACGACGTGCTGGCGTAGTCCTGTCTTAGACCTGGGGGAGCGAGATATGAGGACCAGCGTGCAAAAACACACAGACACACACAGACACACACACAGACACACACACACACAAAGGGTGGGGACAAACACACACGGACACAGTCATCACCTCCTGGGGTTAATGAAGCTGAAGTAGCGATGAGCTCTGAGATCTGGTGCCATATGTTAAAATATTAGATAGGAGGGAACAATAGGGACAGATGGACAGCAGAAGAAGTCAGTTGGCACAAAATGACAGACGCAACTACACATAACAGCCGAAGTTAAAAAATCACTTTTCACAATAATTCTGAAGTTTTGACTAGATTTTGCTTGAAATGTATGTTTAAAGGACAACTTCAGTATTTTTCAACCTCGACCCTATTTTTTCGTGTTTTTGTGTCCAAGTGACTATTTAGACAACAATTCTTGAAACTAGTACAGTACTGAGAGCGCTACAGCCAACAGCAACTGAACAGGCTGCAATGTAACCACTTGGGGCAATTGTTTACTGTCAATTTACGTCCACTAAAAGTGTTTGTTTTTGCCACTGACAGGCTCAGATTATTGTCATAAGTGTCTGACAACATTATGAAAAGGATCCCTACTGAGATAGAGTAAGATCCAGCCCCAAAATTGCTATCACCAAACCCACCAGACTCCGTTTAAAACATGAGTAATTTTGTCATCATATGACACACTTCATTCAAAGTTGACAGTAAGAAAATAAAAACACACAAAAACCATCTTGGTTCAATCTTTTCACAGCTCCAACAATCACCAGCTCTGGTTTGGTTGAAATTAACCCTTTATTCACCCAGTTAGATGTGAAAACATGCTGGCTCTATACACATTAAAATTACTACTTATTTAAATGGAGTCTGGTGGATTGATTCCAAAGGTGAGATACTTAAAGTGTTTGGTGGAAACAGGACTTTAGATTTAAAAAAGATGGGATAACAGGGACCACGTTGAAAAATAGTTTCCGTTCCAGATGAACTCTTTGTAGGACTGATACACAATAATAGCATTGCTGGGTTTGATGAGTTTGGGTTGTTTTTTTTTTGTAATGAACAGTTAGATTGTTTTACGAAAACATTTTTGTACTTCAGGTTCTTTTTTCACACACATCCAATCACTACAGTGGATTTTGGGCCCTCATGAGACCAGATAGTTCAGAGTAAACTTTCAATCAAATGAGCCTAAGAAATGTGTGCAAATTAAAAATATATAAGTTAAACTATGCAAAAAAATGACATTTTTTAAACAGGTAAATATGTAAGATTTTCCTGATGTGTCTAGTATTTCTTATTTATCTGCTTTCTAAATAATAAACCTCACTGATCTGAATCTTGATAGCCTTGCAAGCATCGGAATAATCTTGTTTCTTTATGATGAACTGCACTGAATAATGTTATAAGTTAACACCTGTGTGCAAGTCCACATTTCTGCTCAGTTCAATCCTAAATTCACTCCACAGCCCTCCAGTTTGGGAACCACTGGCCTTAAATAAAGAACAATACAGCCAGCGTGCAGTAGGATAACTTCCCTGTAATTTGCAGTTTTAATTACACACTGTTTCTCAGATCAAGAGACAGAAATGCTCTCATTAGGTCTGTTAAATCTCAACAGCAGAGTCAAACTGCTGCCTGTTTTCCTGCTCAGTGTTGCATGTGTGTGTGAATCAGTAACTTACTCTCCTCCTGCAGTCGGGCCATAACCTGGACGTCGGTGAGGTCCTGCAGTTTGTATCCCAGAGTGATGGAGTCGTCCTCCACCTCGGAGGAACCAAGGTCGCTGTCCATGGATGACTGTGGGCTGAGGGTGGAGCGCCGGAGGCTGCGGCCTTCAAAGAAAAATAAAACCTCAGTTCTCCTCATCTCACCTTCACAGCTCTTTTCTGACAGAGTTAAACTAACGAGACGCTCGACCACACTCAGTTTTGGTAGCTCGGTAATGAGAAAAGCCCTCGAGTCTTCTGAGTGTCCTCTGCATAAAGATGAAGGAGCCAAACTAATGGAGGCTCTGAGATTTAGAGTCTATTAAGCACCAGTGAGGCAGAAATATTATCAGAGAGGTTACACCAACCTCTCCCTGGTTAATGATATTCCAGATATCTGCGCTCTGTGGCTGCTCTCTTCAATAATCCGTCCCATCATTGCTGTTATTCTAATTACTCTTGTTACAGTTTGCTCTTATGAGGTGACTCAGGCCAAGTTTTCTGCAGCTTTTATTAGTTTTTTTGAGTCATGTTCACCCACATTTTACATATTTTCTCATTTACCTCTAATGGTGGTTCACTTGAACTGCTGAAATAGTCCCTGCAGTATTAAAACTGTTTACCGAGCGCGCTTTGGATTATTCTCAGTCATCTGGGCTTCGTTTCTGGAAACACATGTTGCTGCTGAATTGTTTTTAAGTGGAAACGGACAACTTATCTGGTGTTTTTGTTGGCGCTGCTGTTGCAAAGACAACCCGGATTAATTCATATTGAGACACTAAATCAGCACTCCACTTACTGAAAACAAATTACCAGCCATTTTTTTAATAAGTGATGTAGTCTAATTTGAATACTTTTGGATTACTTCAGACATTCAAACACTGAAATAATACACCATATACAAAAACAATGGAAGCAGCCACAAAAAGTTCCACAAATACAAAAACTGACTGCTTGAATCTTCCACTTTACTCAACGGCACTTTCCCCCCCGCCACAAATTAGAGCACTTGTCTAAGAATATATGTACATCCAGCACACTTTTCATGAGCTAAAAGGAGCGGTGTGTAGGATTTAGAGGCATGTAGCGGTGAGGACAACTTCTCCTATGTGCCAAGTGTGATCTCCCGGTTAGAACTGTCACTGATCATTGTTCAGGATGTTTTTACCCGGAGTCGAATTATCAGCAGACGTCTCTTCCTCCTCAAAACAAATGGACCAGGTGAACTTAAGAGCCATATGTTCATGAGGGTTAAAATTATAATATTGTAATATTATTGTATAGTGGGGCCTCTCGAGATTCCAACCTCTAGTAATCCATTACTACCCAAGCCCTTTTTTTCAGCCTGAGGTTTGTGTCATTGTTATTGATTTGGCACAACATGCAATCACCTCATGTTTGACTACAAGCTAGAGGTCCTACCCCTAGATTTGTGCGTTCCCGTGAGGGGTAGGGGTGTCCCAATTCCTTTTCGCGTGTAGGGGTAGGGGGCATAACGAGGGGTAGTGGGTATGAAACTAGCCCTTCGGAGCAAGGGATTTCAGATGCTGACTCAACCTGATCTCACAGAAATACGTGAAATGACCACGACCACTACTGTTTTGTAGCTGCTGTCTGCCGTCTGTGGGCTTCATTCCATTTCAGATTGCCATCCGTCTGCCGTAACTGAATCCAAACGCCACTAATAAATAAATAAATAAGAAGATAAAAATAAGGCTGAGAACGGAAGAACCAGAGAGGAAACACCATCACATGGAGCCGTCTGCCCCTGGCAACCCGGCCACCCTCCACTCCACCAGGGGAGAGTGGACCCCAAGCCAGCGCCGCAGAACCAGCGGCTGCCCCGCTGGTTATACCTCCGACCGTGGCAGCTGTCACACAAACCGCTGCTGAAAATTATACATTTTGATACAGGTAGGCTATATACATATTGCAAAATTCTGTAAAAGTACACCAAAGCATATTTTCATTTCCAAATATTTATTTGAAAACGAAACCATTCATACGGTCAATATAAAACATTTTGTTAGTAATAAAAAACAAATGTAATCTCAATGTG
>NC_065520.1:1453336-1484427 GCF_006386435.1 Epinephelus moara
CACTGCACCTAGATGAAATATGTTAAGAAAAAGTAGGCATGATGGTTCATTTCAGATATTTTAGCAAGTTCTCTAGAAACGGCGTTTTTGGGATTGAATATTTGAATAGGCTATAACAAATATCTAGAACAGCCGAACTATCACGTTATTATCATTATTATTATTATTGGTGGGAAATTATAACAGAGGAATATATTTGCCGTTTTAATATCAAGAACACTTCCGCATTTTGTGTGTATACAGGAATGTTAAAGATATCATTGAGGAAAACGAGGTTGACGTGATGTAACTGAATCAGGGAATCCGTGTGTCCACCACGGGAGAGGACCCTAATTAACTTTACATTGGCATTGTTTTCGTGGTGGCAGCACGTAATTTCAACCCATTATGTGCTGCCACCACGGAATGCGGTGTTAAGAGGTCGTGGTCATTTCACGTATTTCTGTGAGATCAGGTTGTGCTGACTTGCCAGCGAGGGGTTGACATTGCCATGGCTACCACTGAGCAAGAGACGGGGAAAAAAAGTTCATACATGTACGTATAATTTCGCAAATAAACATGGAACTTTTGTAAAACCGTTTTCGAATAACTGTATTTGTGAGAACGGTATAACAATTTTTATTGCTATTCACGATGTCTAGATTGGAGTTGACAGAAAGCTAGCCAGCTAGCTAACGTTACCGTCGTCAGGTTGCTTGTTAGCTAGTTAGCTAGCTTGCACTATCTGGCGTCTGTCATCTGTCCTGTTCTGCAAAATTGTCGGATTTTTCACATTATGATAACACGCCAGCTAGTATAACTATGCTGCCTCGTAATGTTAGCTGGTTAGCTAGCTAGCTAGCTAGCAGAAGTCCCTTGTCGTACATATCTTATTACTCTAATGGTATGGGGTGGTTAGCAGCAAGCATAATAGTACCTCCATTGTAGATGCCGGTTGGAAATGTAGATTGTTCACGGCTTCCTGTTTAAAATAGTTACATATGCGTGAATGTAACCGACGCGGTGACGTAGTGAGTGGTGTCCCAATTCCTAGGGAAAGATTTCAACCCCTACCCCTTGTTGCTTCATTTTGAGGGCCAAGGGGTAGTGGGCAAGGGCTAGGGGTAGGGCCAAGGGCTAAGGGGTAGTGGACAAGGGGGGTATTGGGATTGGGCCCATGAAACCACCATGATCAGTTTGGACCATAGACTGTATAAAATAAGGTTTGGACTACTATCTGAGGAGGACAGTGGCAGGAGCTAGGAGGGTGTAAGCAGGAGCAGGGGAGGGAAGTGGGGTGTAAGCTGAGCTAAAGGCTATGCAGCACAAACTACTGGTCCCGACCATCCTTCTTGCAAACTCACTGTATTTGTGTGTTTTTTGCATCAAGTTTCATATCAAGCCATTTTCGTTCAACATTTTGAATGGACAACAGAGGACACGGCGTTAATGGCACCAATTACCTCCTTTCAGGCTTCTGATTTACCTGTCCCTGTCACACCACTGCTAACGGAAGAAAATAAAATGTTTTTTCTCAACCTTACTTCACCTAAATTAACTTCAGGCTCAGAAAAGTTTTCTCTCTCTTTCTTTGTTTGCTCCATGTTCGCAGGTTGACAGGATGCACCTATCCATAGTAATTATCATCTCCTTATATGGCGGTCACTGGCTATTCATGGGCGGGATGTATGCCAACTGCTGACTAAGGGGAGCGTGCTGTGAATTTACAATTGACTGGCATTCACGAACATACACACGTGCCTATGATCAAATCCCAGTTTTCCACGATGTTCATGAATCCGGTGTGGGTTTTTAGTACTTAGTGTTTTTATGTGCAAACCTCCTCACAGATTTACTATCATCTTATGAATGAGACTCAATGTCTTTCCAACACGATGGACAAGCTAAGACTGAAGGTAACACTGCAGCATGAACTGTTGCATCCTGATTCATAGTCGAGCCTCCATTTTCCTGGGAGACCGTACCCGATGGCTGACAGAACTCCCAGAAATTCTGACTGACCAACACTTATATGATTGAGTAACTGAAATTGTGCATGTTTTTAAAAAAATATTCTGTACAGACTTTGGTTGATGGAATTGGAATTTAAAACCATCGTTATGGCCCTGAATAACATAATATGATACTTGTGACACACAAATGGGGCAGATAGATGAAATGAGTTTAATATTTGGAACAACATATCTAAAAAGAACTAAAATAGAAAGCTAATAGAGCAGGCCATGACTTTTTAATGCTGTTTGGACGAGCAGCGTCATGGAATTGAACCTTGGGCTACAAAGCCACCCGTGCGCCCCTGTGGCAGTCACTACACAAACACTGAGCAGCCTCTCTCGTTCCCTGCAGCTTTACCCTCTGCTGTGTCTGAACATTATTTCTTTCCATCACGAATAATGCACAAAAGGCTGCGGCACAGTTTGATTTCTGCGACTGAAGCGTAGCTCGAAGCTGCAGTGGAAATATATTCGCTTACTCCCACCACTTCCACGAGAACGCAGTTGGAAGTAGTATCTAAAAAGCTCGTGGCTGACCCAGTTCTATACTGAGCATCTTCACCTGCGCATTATTATTCTGATGACTGTGAGTATTCAGTTTGATGTTCTGCTCCATACCAGGCAGCAGGAAGTGAGATGTGCATAAAAAGCAGTGGAAGAAGCAGAGCTGAGGCTTACTGCGGCTGGCGGGGAGGAACGTGGGAGTCCTCTCAGCTACAGGGGAGAGATCCTTCCCTACAGGACTCAGCGTCCGATGGAGGACCGGGTGGAGCGGGGAGGAGAGGGATGGAGCTGAGGGAGGGAGGGAGGGAGGAGAGAGAAGTCTGTCAGAGCTGCTCAAGAGGTAAAAAGTTTGGAGTTTGATGTAACAGTCCTGAGTTACCGTGTCTTTCAGGCAGCTGGGGAGTGGAGCAGGTTTTGGCTGATGGGGAAGCACTGATGGGTGACACTCCGGCCACTCGACTCAGAGGAGGGCCGGGGGAGGAGGTGGGAGAGGGGCTGGACAGGGAGCTACGCCACCTGGAGACTGAGGAGGGGGTGGAGAAACAAGGAGAAGAAATATCAATAACAAAACCTATCAGAAAAGCTTTAACACATCAGTATTTCATATTAAATAAGGGGACCTACAAATTTGAAAAAAGGCAGATTGTGACTTGTGATATTGGGCTTTCTAAATAAAACTGAATTGAACAGATTTAGTCTTTCACAAATAAAATGTAGACTTTCCTCAGCTCCTGATGATGCTTTTAAAATGCAAAATTAAAGTCACAGCAACGGGGATATCCAAATACTTCCATAGGTGCCCAGTGCAAAGTGTATTCTTACTCGTACATAACTAACTTGATATGAACAACAGACCCTCCAAAACAATAACTTAACTATCAACTCATCTATTTAGTCCAGCTTTTATGTGTTGTTTCATAATTTCATTGTTTAATTATTAATTTATGGTTTGATTATCCATCCATCCACTTCCGCAACCCTTTTGTCCTCTTGGGGGTCGCGGGGGGGCTGGAGCCTATCCCAGCTGACATTGGGCGAGAGGCAGGGTACACCCTGGACAGGTCGCCAGACTATCGCAGGGCTGACACGTAGAGACAGACAACCATTCACACTCACATTCACACCTGCGGACAATTTAGAGTCACCAGTTAACCTGCATGTCTTTAGACTGTGGGAGGAAGCCGGAGTACCCGGAGAAAACCCACGCTGACACGGGGAGAACTTGCAAACTCCACACAGGAGGGCTCCCTCCTGGGATTGAACCAGGAACCCTCTTGCTGTGAGGTGACAGTGCTAACCACCACACCGCCGTGCTGCCCTTTAATTATTCATTATTTACTCAATTTTTTATTAACATTTTAGTATGTTTTTTCTGCAAGTATTTCAGTGCTAGAAAGATGGTCTTCTCATAAAAATGGGCTGTCAGTGCAGGAGAAAGACAAAGAAGGGCTATAGCATTTGGTATGCTCAAGATGCCAGAATGCACTGCGTCGCACCAAACTAATAAACACTCCCGCTGATGGGTAACGAAACACGAACATGTTACATTAAAACATGACAGCCGACTGGCAACCAACGATCTTGTATAACAGTTAAACAGTGAGCTAAAATATGTTTCTGAAAACATTTGAAGTGAAAAATATGCGACTCAGTTACAGAATCTTGGTTTATATCTGATCAGAGCTAGTTTTACCATTTGATCTCAGTTTTTTTCAGCCCCCGTTTTTACTGCGCAGGAAACAGTGTGGTGCCAACTAGGGCTGGGTGTCGCCACTAATGTCTTAAATCAAATCAATTTCGACACACAGGGTCCCAATTTTATATGACAGGATCCGATTGGGGATATTTCGCCTACAATACATATTTTTTCTGGTATATGAAAGAGATTCTCAAAGAGCTAAATGTTGTTTCTAGAGCAGCAATAGTAATATAACAGCAAAGTCAGAATATAAACTCAATATCTCACTGGAGACAAATCTAAAATGTCAGTACAATTAGTCATATTCCTAACATCACAATACTGAGGAAAGCTTAGAAAGTATAGGCTATAAAGAATAGAAAGAAGGTGTATGACAAGATTGATCTCTGGTTCTGAGTTGATATCAGGTCATTCAAATGAAGATCAATTTGAACTGGATTAATCAACACACCAACATAATCTTGGTTTATATCGATCAGTGCAACCGAGTTTGAGAGACGGAGAGAAAGACACAGAGGGATGGATCTGTCTCTGCTTCTTCTAGGGGGCATAGGCACTGGTTAGGAAGGAGAGTTGACCACTTTTCATTTACACATACTATTCACATTGTTTTGATACAGAGCTGGTGGAAATTCTGTGAAGCATCCCTTGCAGTTATCGTAGCTTTGCCGAATTACAGCTATTCTTCAAACTGATTGCAAATGTAACAACTAGTGTTACTCCATCTCATGGCATTGCAGTAAGGCTTAATGCTGACTCAAACTTAAATCTCATCTCAAAAGCTAAAATGTTGGGTTTTTTTGGATCTATGAAGAGAACTGGGTACAGCATTGGAGGCGGAGCCCACGATCATTTTGCGGTGGTTGTGACACTCAAAGTGTATCCACTGATTTACAGACGTCTCTTTCCTTTTGTAAGTCAATGGGAAAGTGTCTTTTTAGACCACAGGGCATCATGTGACAGACCTTGCAAATTGCAGTACCAATGTTTGGAAATATGAAAATAGGCTTCCCGTGGTCTGGCTTGCTCCACATTTAGTGATTTTAACACACTTTTGTCGCTTGTAAAGCACTTTGACGTTTATTGTTTCAAAGGCGCCATATAAATAAAATTTGACTGGTTGACAACCCAAACTGGCTCAAACAGCAACACCGCAGACACAGAAACACAGAGCCATGTTTGCAGAGAGGGCAGTGCTGTGCAGCCGTTACCTCACCATCACTGTGAGACTGTCACCAACCGCTCTATTCAACAGCTTCACACGTGCTCAGCACAAAGGGACAAAGCTGTATTCAACACAACAGAGCTGCTCACACACTGCAGCTGTACCTGGTGCTGACTGTCTCACACACACACACACACACACACACACACCTCGGTTACTATTCATAGATGAGGAGGAGAAACTCGGGCTGATTTGAAGCACCTGTGATGATGTAAACATCTTGGGAATAAAGGTGCATAAAAAAGTGCAGCTCTTATTAAAGTGTGTGTGTTACTGAAGACGCAGGAAGAGGATTTCTCTCTGTTATATGTCAGTGAGATTATTAGCCACACAAAGCTACGGAGAAGAAGGGGTGCATTCCTTTCATGTAAACCGTTTCCATGGCAACAGCTCCCTCTCGTTTTTCACTGTACTCAAACCCAAGGCGGAGAGAGACAGCAGGGGCCAAGCTGGTGGGAGGATTCCTCCGCGCGGCGCTTACTGTGATGCACAGGACAGTCGGCGTGTGGAGGGGTCGCTGCAGCGCCTCTGATGCAACACGCTGCACGGCTGGTGCAACTTCAGAGGACGGAGCAGAGTCAGAGGGTCCAACACTGTGACCCAAATATCAAAGCTAGCCAAAAGTATGTGTAAATAGGCCTGTCACTATAAGCATTTTTACTGGACGATATATTTTCCAAGAAATAATTGTGATATATGATATTATTCTCATTTTGAGACCATTTCATGCCACTGATAAATGACAATTAATAGAAAAATAATGCAAGTAGACCCTTTCAAACAGCACTAAAGTTAGAATTCTTAAGAATAATTCTTAAACAACCAATGCCAACAACTGGCTGGTGGAGCATTTAGCTGAGAAGAGTCTGATATTTCTCTCAGGAAATGGTGGAGACCAAGACTTTCAGGATGAAATGCAAGCCAGACTTGATCACCAAACATCAGTGCTGGACCTCACTAATGCTCTTGGGGCTGAATGGGAGTAAATCCCTGCAGCCAGGTTTCCAAAATCTGTTGGAAAGTCTTCCCAGAAGAGTAGAGGCTGTGTATAGCAACAGATTAAATGCTTCCAGTTGGGTGTTTCCTGAGGAGCACCTGATGTTTTCAGCTGGAAAAAACTAGGGATGCATGATAATATCGGCACGTCATCAGTATGGGCCAATGTTGGCTTAAAATCAGAATCGGCCAACATGCTTTTTCTTAATTTGCACCATAAGTGAATACTACATACACTGAAATGCATTGTATTTCATGTCTCCATCTGTTGGTAGGCCATCACGATAAGAGCATGCATGCAGAGATATCTTTCCCTTCTTCCATAAATATCAGTCCATGGTTAAAATGGAGATGAGGTTAATCATTTTAGTGCAAGAATGCTCAGACCTTTACAACCTGTCCCACAGACAGTATCTTAGGCCTAATACATGCTTACAAAACAAGGCCTGGAAGAAGATCAGCTCTGTATTCAGGATTTCTGGAAAGTAGGCTATGATACAGTGATGGTTCTGGCTGCTTGGCAACCTCAGACGCAACCTTGCCTCAACCATATTAGAAGCACAAGAGTAGCACCCAGCGCCTGACCCTGCGTTTCCAGGCAGTTAAAGTCGCAGCATGTGTCCCGGCCCTGAGTGGATGTAAATTGATGGTGCATGTTTGCCCACAGGGATTAAACAGCAGCCTGTTTGTCTCCCAATACTGGGCCGATTTAAAATTGTCTTCATTGGTCACTTAGACACAAAAACCAAAGTTGTCCTTTCATAAGTAAAACACCGGCTTTATTTGAGTGCCTTTAGTGCACCAGATAATATGCGATAACAACAGTAAATGTAGGAGCTTTAATATACCGACCACTGACAAAAGAGCAGTCCAGCAAAACTGCATTTATTTGAACATCCTCCAGATAATGACTTTATTTTGAAAGTGTGCTAAAGCCGCCTCGCACTAAGGCGCCCACGCAGGTGAGTCTCCTCTCATTAAAAGGCTTCAGGGTGCTAAGCTGCCTGTTCAGCTGAGGCCGTGGGAGCTGTCGCCTCCGTTCACACTTCACACGCAGCCCTCTGCTCTGCCTCCACACACACACACACACACACACACACTCCGAAACCTACAAAGGGAATCATCGATCAGACGAGGGTTTCTCTAACAGACAAACATCTGGATTGACAAGAATCCCGATCTGCTTTTTCCAGGTCAGCTGTCGATAAGCTCAAACATGAAATCTATTTTTAAAAAGTTGATCCAGGCAAATGCGGTAACCATGACAACACTGAACGCACACCAAGAAACAGACTCAACACCGCTCTGACTCTTCAGACATCAGGCTGTTGATGTAACCTTGACAGCTGGTGTATTTTTACAAGAAGCTCAGCACTTCCTGCTCAAGTGTTCTCTTCTTCAGTGGTGCATGATATAATTAATCACGTCAGACATGCAGATCAGGTGACCCGGGCCTGATCTGCTTAATGTTCAAGGAGTGAACAGATTATAGTCTGTAAGGTCTACTGTCCTGCTGAGCCCCATTAGTCACAGTGAAGAGATGAAGGTGATCCAACTTCCGCCTGAAGAGAGGTACATTTAGATTTAATCACTTTCCATAAAGTTTCATACATTTTGACTATTTTCTAACAGATTATAATCAGCTAAATATAAAAGAGATGGACTAATATGATACAAATATCAATAATAATACTTACATATGAACATTTCTGTATTTGAATTTGTATAGTAATGTACGAATATCATTATGTTCACTCACAAATACAGCTTATAAATTTGATTTATATCTTGTTATCTGCAGGGACAGATGAGCAGACACATAGACCTTATGAAGACAAGCTCAAGTAAACCAACCAAACAATCAATCCTGACAATCTTGAGGCCATGACAAAAAAGTTGACCAGTTCTTCATTTTTATTTGCTTCCACTCTCATCTCATTTAATCACTTTTCTCTGAACTCTTTATCAATTAAATTAATTCTGGTGCCAGACTGCCTCCCACACGCGTCAGCAAGAGCATCGAGCTATAAAGTCTAGACGAGAAACAATTCAACAGTTCTTCCTGGCAAAGACTTGTGCTGTGTGTGAGTCAGCAAGCGAATGTGTTAAAGCTGTGTACATCAGTTTAAAATAGCCCGAAGGAGAAAAGCATCCTGCAAACTAATCGGTTGTCTCAGCCCTGGGTTCAGTCTGCCGGCAAGTAAAGGGTATCTTATGGAAACATATGGAAAAGAAAAGGACAAGACTGAACGCAAAGTCATAAATAAGGGAAAAACAATAAAATAACCCCTAAAGAGACGCTTCTAGAAATGAGACGAGGCCTTAAATTTTTAAGATGAAGTGCAAAAAGCGGTTCTCAAACATAAAAAACTCTCATGCAGATCTTCTTCCAGGAAAAGTGACAAATCTGAAATTAGTAACACTCCGAGACTAAACTCCAGCTGAACTCCAGGGGGACGTTTCCAGCATCGTGCACGCACGCACGCACGCACGCACGCACACACACACCTTAAAGTCAAAAAGATTATTCCATCTGCATTGCATTCTGCTCGATTAAGGCTAATGTCAATGGTCATAATAGCGTGTGCGATGCAGTGGCGCCCCCAGAACTTTTTCACGGAAGCAGCTAGATGGGGCTGCTGAGAATCTTGGGGTGACACACCAAAACTAAAAGCCATGACAGAATGTCAGGAATTTGATTTTGCTGTTCGAAGTATAAAGGCTGGTTGAAAACTATGTCAACATGAGATTTAATGAATCGCATACTGATATTCGGGCTGGGCGATATGGACAAAAATTCACAAAAAAGTGGGCTACATGTTCAGTTGCAAGCTGATCCACGGCTGAAGTCCCCTGTTATTTTTGCTGCATGCGTTTTTCCATAGCAGGGCAGGTAAAAGAAGTTTACCTGTTGGAGGTGAGCTGATTGTAGAGGTGCAGTAAGAGCCTGTTGTCTGCAGCTCTTCGTCAGCATCTCACTGTGGCTGATTTTACTCTTCCTCCCTGCCTTATTATTAGACTTATCTTTACTGAAGAAAGCCCGCTAAACACATTTCATTTCCTATAGATTCTTCACAATAAAAGTCCCCTGATATTTTTTCTTTATTGTGAAGCAGCAAATTAAGGAAATGAGGTTTCAAGCAGCAACTTCTAATACGGCTAATCGCACTGTAGACTGATTCACAGACAGATTAAACAGTCGCAGAGCTTGTAGGAGAAGTTGTAATGCGTTATGTAAAGCAACTTAACCCTATTGATATTAACGGTGTTGTATATCTTGCTTGAAAATATATCGATATAGCGTACATAGTTGTTATATCGCCCAGCCCTGACTGATATATCTTGGTTTCTTATTTTACAGTTAACAATCCTGTTTTCATGTGTTTTGTATTCGTATATGTTCAGCAATTAATTGTTCTCCAAATAGGCTGATTGTCATTTCCTTAAAAAGAATACAGCTTTAATTTGAAGGAGTATATTCATTGTAGGGAACAAGCTTATTCAAATTTGGGGAACACTCGTAAGTTCACCTAGAACCCATTTTCATTCAGATATTGAGGTGAAAGTTCAAGGGGCCCCTTTGAACATGGCTATGCCAGCTGCTCCCTCGCCAAAATTGTGCCTTAATTTGGAATTTAGCCCCCTGCTGGACAAGCTATGCCAACACGGCTGGTACCAATGGATGCTTCAGGTTATGTAGTTTCCCAAGACACCAATACCTTTGTGCTAGCTTAAAAATTGAGCCCAACACAGCCTCTTAAGACAGTAATGTCAGCCTCCAATTATTTTCACTAGGGTGCTAGTAGAAAGGCCAGTTATTGTATCAGTGTGGCCATGGCCCTCCCTGACCCCTCCCTTGGGGGCGCCACTGGTGCTAAGTCGAGAGAGAAACCTCTTGTTCTTTAAATCCAATTGCTGTCACCAAATCCCAAAGTTAACCAACGTTACAGTTATCATTGGTCAAAGGTCAGCTGCTGGAGAGACGACCATCTCCAAGCGTTCTAGACCAAATTTCGGTAAGGTCTGATCTGTATCTGTATCAGACTGGTTGTACTGGACGTCTCCCAGTGGGAAAGGGGCAAGCAGCGAATAATGGAATCCAAATAATCCAAATAAGAGGATGGTCTACAAATTTGAAATATTACCTGATAAGCTCCCTAAAAACAGACAGAATCCATCCAGAAATGGTTCAACAGGAAACCTGAAATGTATAATTCTAAACACAGCTGTAGCACTCTGTACTCTGAACAGTTCGGTAACAGATCAAAAAGGTGTGATGTCACTCTCTTAGCTCGTGTCAGACACACAGCCATGTGATGATGCACAATAACTTCTAATTCAACAACCTCTCACAACAGTCTCCTGCACCGTCGACTCTTTTGCAGTACAACACAACCCTCACCCCTCTGGGCCAATCGCAGTCATTTTCTTTCCACACACACACAAACAGTCTGTCGTCTTGTACCTTGTTCCAGTCGGAGGGACAGCGATCTCCTGGCGGCCTCCACCTCTGATTTGGGAGAGTCCAGAGCCTGCCGGCACCACTGCAGAGGTGTGAGGGAGGCATCTGTGTACTCTCTGGCTTTTGATGGCACGTACAACCTGGAAAGAGACACAGGATTAAAATACAGAAAGACGAATACATCCAAATTGTAAAAGGTTAATGTATTATTTATGAAAACTCAACACTAGAAATAAATAAGGTTATGTGAGAATAAGCACTCATTCATGAACGAGAGTCAATAGCTGTGAGCACCAGCAACAACGACCTACCAACACAAGAAAATTTGTTTGTCCAAAAACCAATGATATGTGGTCTAGAATGATATTACTCATGGCATCCATGTCGGAAACTCAAAAAGGAAATAACTCATTGCTAAACATAAGTTCTTTTGTTTTACCCAAAATGTTCTTTCCATAGAATCACAATCGAAGAAGACTTATTGAAACTGGAGCAATCACCAAGTAACAGGTGCTACTTCTGTGCAACTTTAGTACTGACAGCACCATGATTTGCTTTTTGCATTATACAGTAGACATGTTATTTCTCCATGAAGTCCCTAACAGATCTTTTCATTGTGTCACCAGCTCGTCTCCTCCTGAGTCACAACATCTCTCCTCCTGGATCGAGGTGATGCTAAGCTTTTCAGATATGAGGATGAGGAGCCGCTCGGTTCAAACGGAGTGGATAAGATTATTCTGACAGCCCCTGCACTCCTCCATGATTTTGCTCTGCGGGCAACACTGAGGGAGGGAGCTGAATTATAGATTAAAACCGTCGCTGACATCAGGTGAGACCTGAAGGGGACACACAAACACACCTTGGTGACTATTCCTAGACGCGAGGAGGGGACATGCCTGCGATGTGAAAACGCCAAATAAAAGATGAATGCAAATGCGCTGCAGTGCAGAATCAGCCGTACTCTTAACTCTTCAAAGATAACTTTAATCTCTCGTGGTTCTACCATGCAGCCCCCCTCACTGATATAAATGGGGTGGACAAAATATTAGAAACACCTCTCAGTGTAATGCAATACGATGCATAGCACAGTACTACAAATGGCAGTAAAGTTGAATCAACATCTCTATAAAACAGCTGTAGTAGCTTCATAAATGTAAGCATTTATTGCAGGACTGTTGCTTCATATTTAGATTATAAACTGGCAACTGGACTCTAAATCTCAGCACATAAACATACATGTACTTCCCTGTATTTTCACAGCAATGTTAGCCAATGGACCAATTAGACTACTGACGAACCAGTAAATGCTCTTCTCCATGTATGGATTACTGGATGGACGTACCGAGCACAGGCCCAGGGGACCCCTGACACTTTGGGCCCCTGGGCCTGTGCTCGGCCTTCACCTGCAAACTGTCAAATGTCAAATAACTGCATACTGACCAGGAGGAGACTCAAGATGACCACAAAGAGACACAAAACAACTACAGAGAGAGACAAAAAATGACTACAAAAGAGACACAGAATGAGCAAAGGAGACACAAAACAACCAGAAATAGACACTCAACAACCACAAGGAGACACAAAGCAACTACAATGAGACACAAAACAACCGCAAAGACACACAAAACACCTATGAAGAGATACAAGACAACCACAAGGTAACACAAAATGACGACAAAGAGAAACCATAAAACCACAAGACACAAAAAATTACAAAAAGACAATTACAAAGAGACACTAAACAAGCACAAAGAGACACAAAACTACAAAGACACAAAATGTTAACAAAAAGAGACACAAAACAACTATAAAGACACAAAACAAGCACAAAGTGACACAAAACAACTACAATGACACACAAAATGAGCACAAGGAAACACAAACCGACAAGAAAAACATACAAAACAACCACAAGGTAACACAAACTACAAAAAGACAAAAAATGACAAAGACACTGAACAACCACAAGGAGACACAAAACAACTACAAAGACTACAAAAGACAAAGCAACTACAAAAAGACACAGAATGAGACACAAGATGACCACAAGAGCCGCAAAACTATAAAGACACAAAACAAGCACAAAGACACAAAATGATGCAAAGAGACACAAAATGACTACAAAAAGACAAAAAATGACTACAAAGAGACACTGAACAACCACAAGGAGACACAAAATGATTACAAAGACACAACACAAGCACAAAAAACAACTACAAAGACAAACAAAATGAGCACATGGAGACACAAACTGATAACAAAAAGACACAAGACAACTACAAGGTAACACAATAACTACAAGAGAAACCAAAAAAACCACAAGACACAAAAAATACAAAAAGACACAAAATGATTACAAAGAGACACTAAACAATCACCAAGAGACACAAAACAACTACAAAGACACATGTCTACAAAAAGACACAGAACCACAAAGAGACACAAAATTACAACAGAAAGACACAAAACGACTACAAAAAGACACAAAATTAGCACTAAGCAACTACAAAGAGACAGAATGACACAAGGAGACACAAAATGACACAAAGACAACACAAGCACGAGACACAAAACGACTACAGTAACACACAAAATGAGCATAAGGAGACAAACTGACAACAAAGAGACACAAGACAACTACAAGGTAACACTAAACCACTACAAAGACACAAAATGACTAAAGACAAAACACAAGCACAAGGAGACAAACTACAAAAAAGACACACAATGACTACAAAGAAACAAAATGAGCACAAGGAGATACAATCGACCTCAACAAGACATAAAATGCCTGTAAAGAGACAATACAACCACAAAGAGACACAAACTGACTACAAAGAGGCACAAGACAACTACAAAGAGACACAAAACGACTACAAGGAAACACAAAACTACAAAGAGACACAAACAAATACAAAAGACACAAAAAGGAAAAAATGAACATGACACAAGCAACTACAAAGAGACACAAAACGACTACAAAAAAAAGGCACACAAAATGAGCACAAGGAGACACAAAATGACTACAAAAAGACAAAAATGAACCAAAACAGACACAAAATTACCTCAAAGACCTATATGACATCAAAAAGACACAAACCCACATGGAGAGAAAAATAACCACAAAAAGTCACCTAACAACTACAAGGAGATGCAAACATAGTCTGTGTGTTTTGCTCCTGTGTAGGAGTAGTGGTGGGGCCCTTTGCATATGTGTGCCCACTGCCCAGGGGCCCATCATCTCATAATCCAACCATGCTCTTCTCCATTTCCAATAGTCGTCATTAGTGTTACCACTATCATTACAGGTTGAATACATTGGAGTTTTTCAATGTTAGACTAGAGAAAGAAGCATTTTGAAGACCTCACTTTGAGCTCTAATGAGACCTTACTGCCACTTCTAATAGCCAGCTTATTGATTACCTGGAAAAGCTAATCAATGGGCTACTAATGAAAACAGCTGCAGCACTATTACCTAACTAAAACTCTAGCTGTTGAAACTAGTGGTTTCCTGTTTTTTGCATGGGATGGTTGCAACATAAGGAGCAACATGTCAGTTCCTGATTTTGATTTAAAACCAGCTCACGTCTTTTTCGGTGGAAGAAGACAATAAAAATGAGAGTTTAGAGGGTTTTTCTGCAGGTTTGAGGCAGAATTTTAAGCAAAACGTGGACATTTTGGATGTGAAGCACTGTTAGGGTTTAAGGTTTGCAGGGCACTGATGCAAAAGCATCTATCAAAATGGCATTTATATGAATGTGTCTCATGCACAGAGGGAGAATGGCAGCCTGGTGCAGCTCTGATGACAGGCCTGATAACAAGTGGCATCTCCTCTCAGCTAATTTACTTCCAAGGTGTGTGTCTTTGTCCTGCAGGAGGCTGGACGGGCCGGTTGCATCCAGACACAATGAGGCGGAATTAGCAGGAGAAGCATCTAAACCACACACCTCTGCATGCACGAGTCAGGACTTACAGCTACTGCACAAAAGCAACAAATGGTTGAATATTAAAAGCAGTTACCATGTTTCATCGGACTCGTCTGAGCAGCTCAGAGAATCAAAATCCAAAAGTTCCAGCTCATCCAGAACCGACGGCTCGGAACCGTCCTCCGCCTCCCCCGCAGCGGCAGCGGTCGCCGCCGCCGCCGCTCCACCCCCGCCGGAGTGCGGGTGGAAATAGTCGAAAGGCTCCTCCGGGGGCACCAAGGACCCCAAGGACGACTGGCACAGCAGGGTGGGCAGCGGGCTGGGGAGGCAGTATCCCCCGGCGCTGCCGAGCACGCACGCCGAGGATGGAGGCAGCACATGCGGGCCGCCTGAGCAGCTACTCGCCCGGGTCCTCAGCTGCTCGTTCTGCCGCTCCAGCTTCCGGACCAGCTCCTGCAGCTTCTTCACCTCCAGCTCGGCGTTCAGGGTGTTGCTGTTGCAGTCCACCTCCGTCATTATCGCGTGGTTCAGCACGGCTGCCTCCATTGGAGCAGGAGACGTAAAATAAGGCTGTTGTAGAAATGGAGGACAGGTGCGGCCAAGCTGCTGCGGCTGCGGCGCTCCCGGCTCACCCGTCGCCCTCAGACTGATTTCTGTATTCCTGTAGCGGTAGTAATCTGTCTAGTACGCCTGTCTGGACGGTCACCCAATGGGAGACTATATGACTCCACCCCTTATCACACACACCCCAGCCTCCGCCTCCTTCACCCACTACACTGATTACAGGTACAGCGCACCTGTCGCAGCAAATTACGGCCTGATATCCAAAATCTATCTTTAACTACAAACTTACACCTTTTGTGTTTGAGCCATAATTAATTTCATCATGTAAATATTACATGTTAAAAATACACTGCAAAGACTATTTTTCACAAATCAGTCAATATCCGTTCAATTGATGACCTAATTGTTCTGATTAGGGCTGTAATTAACAGAGGCACACCTGCTCCACATTTATGCGCATTTGGTGACATCTAGTGGATAAAACTGGTCATGACATGACAGCGTCGGTGTAGATCTCAAGGGGTATACAGGGGACATGTCTGCCTCAATATTTAGCATGTGCATATGACAAAATTAAAGGAATTAAGGTCATAAATTGATGCTGACAAAGGCACAAATTATTTGTCTCTAAAATTATTTTGTTGCTTTGTTATATTTTGATGTAGACACATACATCCTGGGAACTTTACTGCAGGGAAAACAAACCTTTTCTGTCTATCTGTCTCTCAATGTCTTAGAAAATAACGTGTGACAAAAACAGGTGTGTCTTTATTTACTGTCCTGGTTTGTTGCTGTGGGCTTCTTCAGCAGGATGACATGCAAATAACGCTCCAAGTGAGGTCAAGTTTTGCCAAGTTGTGTTCTTGTAGATAGATGGTTTATTATTTTTCCTCAAGGAGGAACAGCGTGTTGGCCAGAGAACAGTGGCACCAACTGCTTTATCCTCCAGAGACCCTGTGTCCTCATATGAGGACATCACATGTTGGGTTTACTGCACCTTCTTCTTCATTCTACTTTACTATGACCTGTTGTCCTCGTTCGTGGACACTTTGACCCATCTAGTAGCCTAGCCCTGGCGGAGCACTGAGAAGACGATCTACCTTGACTATCTAGAGAAGTAAAAGAGGCAAAAAGCTTTCCATCTGAGACCATGCGGACAGATAATTTGCTCAATACACTAATCCATGTAAAAACAAGATGGCAGCCATCTCTGCCAAATCAGTCTGCAGCCGATCCAGACACAAAAGGTCCAACAAAGTCCAAAACCTGAAATTCAAAATGCATATCAAACAAAAGTTCAGGTCTCAGGATGATATATGCCCTCATAAAGGCAAACCCATCTCCATCATGGTTTCTTTTCTATTTTTGTGAGTCAATAGCAGTCTATTCTACAATGAAATTACATGTGTACTTAACATATTCTATAAAATGACGAAATCTATAGAAATATTTAATTGACTGAATACCTAATTTTATGTGGTATTTTTGCCTCATACAGATTTGCACTGATGATTGCTGGGTAATATGTAGTGTCAAGTCGTAGTTAGTTTACACGTAAAATCTTGCACAAGGGCCCATCATAATAACGTGCACTGGGGCCCATCCTAACTACCGTATGCCACTGGTTAGAATACAAGTGTGTTGATTTTGTTTCAATATTGGGGAGAACACATGAATATCCTGCGTTCATGTGAATTTTTATTTTCCAGTACCTTTTCTACATCAATGCATGGTGTAAGTGTCTTCAGTTTTTTCAAAATAAACATCCTCTGCTACTTTTATGTTACAGGTTTTATGTGGGAGTATGGCTGTTACTGCGAGTTAGGTTAATCTACCTTTTGCAAACAGTTAAACACAAGTATAAAGTAAAAAGTATACAGTTTAAAGATTTGAAACATCAGAAATGTGGACTTTCATACACACAAGACTAATTTTTAACAAAAATAAATTCACAAATGGATTAAATTAAATTAGATCAAATGTTTGTTGCAATTAAAAGCTCACAAATTTAAATTTCACACTATTTAGTGACTCAAAAGCCTCAAATTTATTAATTTCAAACAATTTTTAAGCACCCGCAGAAAAAGAAAATTTGATTCATCAGCATGTTTGAATACGTTTCAGTGATCAGTTGATTAGAAATTGATTTGATCATTTTAAATTGTAAAATAATAATTTAGGTAATATATCATGCATAAAACATTTGCTTATTCCAGCTTCTCATGCGGTGAGGACCTTTAAACCAGGATGCACAAAAATCATGTAATCAAGTGAAATGCTGACATAAGAAAATGTGTAGAAAACATCCTAAAATTGTTAAACCTGCAGGACAATATGAAAGAAAATACAAAAAACATGTATTTTATATGAAAAACATTATTTATTGTTTAATATACTGATAAACATATTCATCTTTGTTATTTATTCCTTGATACACACTGCCATCTGGTGGCTGAAGAGACTCACTGCAGCTTGTTCAGTCTGGGCAGCATCTTCAAACATGGCCGCCTGTGAGAATGCATGATGACATTCAGCCGTTTGTTCTTCTTGGAGCTTAAATAAACGACACCAGTGACACACCCTCTGGTAAACAGATAAGGAATCAGTTCAGCTGGGGGAACATTAACACCAGAGGTCAGTGTGAATGTTACGTATTTGAGTTCAGGTGAGGTGATTTTCCTCCTCAGCGTTTCTTCCAGGTGAATTTCTTTCGTGCTCCCTCCTGGCCTGGCTTCTTCCTCTCCCTCACTCTGGGGTCGGGGGTCAGCAGACCAGCTGTGAGGAAAATATTAGAAAGAAGACACAGATGAGACAGGGTGGAAAATCATGAGACAAAGTGCACACAGTTTGTCATTATTCACCAGTGGGTTGCTTTTTGGATAAATGAGTGGTGATATTAGACAATCTGCTTTCATTTAAAATAAAATAATAAAAAAATAACTTCTAAGAAAAGTCTTTTAAATGAAGATATTGCAACACCTTTTATTGCCAAATATAATCTTTCCTAATGTGCAAATGGACCCTTTTTACATACAAAAAAGGAAAAAGGAAGTGAATAGCCATCAATAACGTTTGCTAATAATGCTATCATTGGATCTTCTTTATGATACCTCCACAAAATCAGGCTGTAAGGGTCTTACGTATTTCACCCACTTGGCCCAGTATTTAATGAACACATTTTAAATATCAAATATCATTTAAAAAAATCAATCCATTCCTCTATTCTGAGGGGTTCAGGAAGTAGCCAGCGCCTTAGCAGATCTTTCTTGCAAGCAGGTATCAAATACCAAACATATATTTGTCACAACGCTTTGCCTTAAAATCAGCACATCCTGAAAATTATGTGGAAAATTGCAAGGGCAGATCAGTACTTAGAATCGGTTTTAGTGATTTTTGAAATTCTGTCCAGAAAGGCCGAATAATTGGACACTCCCAGAATACACACCAGTCCTTTTTGTTTCTTTTTCGAACCTCTAACACAAGTGTACATTTATTTAAAAAGTCATATGCTCGGTTCTTCCCAAACACATGCATTTTCAGTAAAAACTTAATTAAAACTGAGGTGAAGGTGAAACTTTTCTATGCCAGACTCCATTGACAAAATCAGTAATTTTACCTCGCTGAACACAGGAGCTGCTGGTCAACCACTGCCTGCATCAGTTAGTTTGTCTGTATTATTGTGTGACTTTACTGAATCCAAACTAACCCTTTAAGACACCAAAGTCACACCACGACACAAACAAACTCACTGATCAAGGCAATGATAGACCAGCAGCTCCTGTGTTCAGTGAGGTAAAATTACTGTTTTTGTCAATGGTGTCTGGCTTTGAAGGGAGCACAGATAAGTTTGACTTTTAGGGTGCTTTCAACCCTGCCCTTTTTGGTTCAGTTTAATTTAACTCAAGTTTGTGTTAAGTGGGCAGTGCGGTTCGTTTGGGCAGGTGTGAACACAGCAATCACACTCGGGTACGTACCGAGGCCTTCTTGAAGAGGTGGTCTCGGTATGGTTACAAACAAACTGTGGTGCTGCTTGTTAGTGGTGAGAGCGTGTTCCGACCTCGATCCGAGCCAACTGCAGTCGCGTTACCAGTTGTTTGGATTAAACAAGCATCAGCATGTTGCAGTCCAAAGCAAGACAACTCTAGGTCTGAAAGCACCCTGAATTCACTTTTAAACCCTATGTTTTTAGTGAAAATGCATTTGGTTGGGAAGTAATGATCATACAACAGGATAAATGACACTTGGATGATACTGCACGACTTCTGTAAGAGTTTGTAAACTGATGTTTTGATATAGTTTTGCTGTTGTTAAACATGGACCCCTCTGACTTCAATTCATCAAGAACTGTCTTCATTTTTGGAGTCTTTGTCTTTTGTCACAGAGCAAGCATGTGAGAAAAACAAAGCTTTATTCACAAATTCAACGTAACACGAGATGAGTAACTGATAGACAGATGTTCAATTGCGGGATGAAGTATTCCTTTAAAGCTAACAAACTAGCTAATAAACAAGGAATGGGATCAAAAAACACAGGGACAAAAAAATAATGGTAAAAAAATATATATTTAAAAACATAAAATGACAAAAGTAGAGAGGTAAAACCAAAAGAAAAATCAGAAACGGTGTTAAACGATCAGTGCTTCATGTGCAAAACCTCTACTGTTAAAGTATCCACCCACCTTGTCTCAGGGTCTCCATCTCCCCCTCAGACAGGAAGCTGAGCAGGGCCCGAGAGATGGCGAGCCGCAGCGCCCCCGCCTGGCTGGACCTCCCGCTGCCGCTCACGGTGCACTCCAGGTCAAAGCGTGCCAACATGCCCATGAACTGAAGCGGGAACATCAGCTGCTCTCTGAGAGCGGGAATAAAACGAGGGGAGAAGAAGAAAATGACCAGGAGATAATAAAAAAAGAGGTGAAAGAATGAAGAGTGGTTGAATGGGCAGAGCAGGAGTGTGTGCTATTTAACAGATAGCGGTATCAACGGCGGAGGCTTAGCTAATTTAATGTCTGGTTGGGTGACTTTCCAGACAAGCAGAGAGGATCCAGCACTGTGAAAAGCTTTCTTTTACAATCTCACCACCACATATTACAGAGTAACTTCTGACTCAGCAGGAAAAGGATAACGTTGTGTGTGTGTGTGTGTGTGTGTCTGTGTGTGCGAGTGTGTGTTTGAGAAAAGAAAGTGTCTGTGTTCTGGATGGCGTCTCAGCCTGAATGGCCTATGGCTGCTGACAAAGTCAATTGTCACCTCTCTGCTCCAATTACAGCCCGTCCTCACACTGCGTGACAACACCAGCTCTGGACATTCTCACACTCACACTCACACTCACACACTCTCACACACACACACACACACACACACACTGACACACAATCACTCAGCTGTGTAATTAACTTACTACAAGGAGATAAATAAAAAACGAGGCGATGCTGTGAAGAGTGAAAAAGCTGCTTTTTAATTTTTTTTTTTCTTGAAGGGGAGGAAGTAAAACGCATCACGTCTTGCATTTTAAGGAAAATGGTATCTATGAATGAAGCAGCAGAGAGCCTGCCATGTGGAAAAAGGTTTATTTGTTCACAGCGAACACACTCACACAGCTCTCCTACCTGTCTTGTAGTACGGGGAAGTACTGCAGGTAGTCCGTGTTGTTGATGGTGATGCGTCCGGAGCCACAGTCTTTAAGAATAACAGAAGAGGTCGCTGTCTTCCTCCGACCTAAGAGGAAAGACACCTTTATCTCCATTTTCTTATCAGATACAGTAATCAACAGAGGGGGAAAATAAGTTGTAAATGTGTTTAATTTGACATTTATGGAAACATATGTGAAATATTTTTCATTAAAGGAATACTTCACTCTTTAAATGACCATTTGTTTATTAATTACTCACCCCATGTTGCATTGAATTTGTTAAGAAAAAAGGTTATGGCATGCTTCCTTGGTGGACAAAGAATCAAAAAAATGGAGAAAATTCCTAATGAATTGAATTGAAGTCATAGGGGTCCACGTTTAACAACAGCAAAACAATGTCAGAACATCTGTTTACAAACTCTAGCAAAACCCGTGCAGTATAATCCATGTCTCATTTATCCAGTCGAATGCTCAGTACTTCTCAAACACATGCATTTTAGCTAAATCCTTAGTATTTCAAACTGAAATGGAAGTGAAACTTATCTATGCTCGCTTCAAAGCCAGACTCCATTGACAAAAACATAATTTTAACTCACTGAACACAGGAGCTGCTGGTCTACCACTGCCTCGATCAGTTAGTTCGTTTGTGTTATTGTGTGACTTTTGTGTTTTAAATGTTTAGTACGGATTCACAAAGGTTACACAATAACACAAACAAACTAATTGATGGAAATAGTGGTAGACCAGCAGCTCCTGTGTTCAGTGAGGTAAAATTATTATTTTTGTCAATGGAGTCTGGCTTTGAAGAGAGCATTGATTAAGTTTCATTTTGGGTTTTCAATTCCTGTGAGAATGAGCTGTCCGTTTGGGAAGTACTAAACGTACGACTGGATATACTGTCTGTTCAGGGCGGGAACATCACGGCGTTATGCCGCCTTGTCGTTCTGTATACAAGGTACGACTGCAGAATCGGGGAGACAGAGTTGTTTCGCAGTTAAGCCGCCACAGGGGGTAGTAACAGTGTGAAATTGTCACAAAAGTCTATAAATAGGACAGCCGGCCAGACGGAATCATGAGCATGGGAGTGACGTTTTACGACATGTTATGGGTGCGACGCAGTTAAGACCTCACAAATTCAAATTTAAGACTATTAAATGACTTTTAAGGCCTTATTGTTGTAACATTGAATTTAAGACATTTTAAGACTTTTTAAGGAACTGTAGACACCCTGCATAAAACAGGGATGGTAAATGATTGTTATTGACACGTTAGCACCATTGTTGTTGTTAAGAACATACGCGTCATATGTTTAAATTCACACTAGAGGCTGAGGCTCTTGTGTTCCATGTGACGCCCATCACGCCTCTTTTGATTCTTCAAACCCGTGATGCAGCTTATAATCACACATTGGAGCAACATGATGATGCTGTTGTTTGGTTCTGTGTAAAAATTCAAAGTTTTTAAATAGAAAGGACTTTGTAGCTGCCCTATGGTGCGATCTCTGTGTTAGAAGTGCTTTGGAATATGCTGCATGAGTTGTTTGAGAGTTTGTTAACGGATGTTTCTATATAGTTTTGCTGTTGTTAAACCTGGACCCCAGTGACTTTTATTCATCAAGAATTCTCTCTGTTTTTGATTCTTTATTCACTGGGGAGGCATGCAAGAAAAAACAACTTTTCCTCAAAAATTCAACACAACACAGGGTGAGTAACAGATAAACAAATGGTCATTTGGGGGGTGAAGTTTTCCTTTAAAGCTGAACTTTGGTACCCGTAAACTGCAGTAGGAGGTACAAACGTCAGTTTTCAGAACCAGAATAACGTCAACAAACTCCTGGCTCTTCAGACATGAATTTCTTGGCTTGGTGGAGATTAAAGTTGAATATTTAGGGCTCGTTTTGTAGATTTGGCTATTCGTCTTGACAGCATTTCACAGGGCAAGAACACATGCACCTTCATTTGCCCTTCAAATATGTTAAAAAAAACGTAAAAGTAAAAGACTAAAGTGTATGGAATTTGCAAAAAGTTGTGTTTTGCTTTTGGTTTTGTTTGTAACCAACCAGCCATCCATGAAGATTTCCAAAGATCTTGCTATTCAAAATTCTCTGATGAGATCTTTTTTAGGTCTTCGCTGATCTGACTCGACTAAGATCTGGCTGAGGAACATTGTACACCTATTTCCCATCAGTGTAAGCAATCTATATCCTATCAGTTAGTGGAGATGGGTGTAATTCAGGCTGATACAAACAAACGCACCTTTTCAGAAAATCTTAACAAATATAGTCTTAAAAAAAAGAAATTTGGCTTGTAAAATTAGAAAATCAAGTGAATTTGAGAACCACAATCTACCTTCTGCAGTGCTGAAGGCCACGCCCCTGTCATCTCTCTCCAGCGTCGGCACCATTTGCTTCTTGGATTGGACGTCTAGTTGGCGGCGGTAACCCAGGACAAACTCCTCCTCTGTGTGGCTGTAGGGCATGGACACCAGGCGCCCCATCAGCTGGATGAAGCGATTGTACTGAAGATAACAACATATGAGAGTCTTTGAAACACGAGCACGGTGGAAACTTGTCATTTTAAAAGGATGTGACGGATGGGTTCTTACATCATGAATGGAGATGGACTCAACCAACAATGCTTCCAGCTCTTCCTTTGTGAGCCACCTGCTTGTGCCTAGAGAGCTGATGAAGACAGACACACCAACATTTCATTCTCCAGAGTCCAAAATCAATAATCTAACTGCTGAGTAAGATGGATCTGTTTACAGTCAACACTTGTCATCATTTTCTGAGGTTTCCCTCGTGCCAAACTTAAAAACCTTGTGTATACTGCTCCTGCTACCTGATCTTTCATCATAATTAGTTAAGAGCATTGAAAGAGAGTCACCCAAACATCCAGAAAATACTGAATAAAAGACCTGTAGTACCGGGAAAAATATCAACCTTTGCCAGTGTTCCCACGTATCTCAGGTGTTCCTCTACTTACATCTGCTTGACGTCCTGGGAGAAGAGTCCCTTGACTCTCAGACGATCTTGGTACCTCGATATTTTCTGGATTTTGGCGAACGTGTCCTGTAAAATGCACCAAAAACATACACATTCAGGATGACGCATACCTACAACTGACACAGGTAGGCAGATTCCCTCACTTTCCTTTTCGATTCCCTCTCCCCACACAGCAGGAGCTGCCATGCAGAGCGAGCGAGCCAGCCATCCATGGGGCGGGCAATGGCCTTGTCTAAATTGGCATCATGCCTGGTGCAAAGCCTTCACATGTGGCTCTTTCTGGTTGGTCATAGTTAGATTTAGGACTACGGTGTGTGACGTTGAGCACAACAGCAGTTTGTTTAATGCATTTACATCTGTGGGAAATGTTTACGTTATACTGTTTGTCAAATGGGACCTGTTGGAATATGACCATTTGTACTGTTCCAATTATAGTTTACAGGTCCAGTATGTAGGATTAAGGCAGATATATTAGCAGAAATTGAATATAGTTTAGATAACTATGTTTTCTTTAGTGTATATTCACCTGAAAATTACAATTGTGTTTTCATTACCTCAGAATGAGCTGTTCATATATCTACATAGGGAGTGGGCCCTCTTCCCAAACCCCCAGGAACAGCACCATGCTTTGAAGTCGATTTGACATATTGGCCAAACCCCTAAAATTACAACTACATGTTGCGGCGGCGCAGACCTTCTTTTTCAGCTTTTATTTTCTTTTATTTCACAGATAACAAACAATAAATTGTGAAAAGGAAATCTCTGCTAGTCGCTAGCCTTATTTATACAATGAAAAACGCCATAGACTTATGCTAAGAATGTTACCATGTTATATTTGTTTGGAAAACGTGTTTAGTAGGCCTATAAGACAGTTGTTTTGTCAGTGAACCTTGTGAGTTGTAATAGAGCTGAATTTGGTTATGTTACCTTTGTTAAACGTTGCTGTGGTCTATGGCTTCGTATGAGCAGAGGATAAGTCTGCTAGCCGCTAGGCTAATTTATACAATGTAAAATGCCATAGGCTTGTGCTAAAAACATTAGCATGTTGTATTTGTCGAGAAAAGTGTCCAGCAAAAGACAAGAGCTTTGTCTGTGAATGCTGTGAGTTATAGTGAAGCTGATTTGTGTACTTGTGTTTGAAATTGTCTCTATTAAGCCTCTATTATGTTTTGGGTGTGTTTTGAATCAACTAAACTTAACAGCACTTCACAGAAACTTGTAGTGTTTATTTTGATTTCTAGACTATTGTGCAGTTTTTGACCAGTGAGCAATGAATGTAATTGTAGACACTGAAGGTACGGAGCCCTGACTGTGAAAGTAGTTGTAGTATTGTTTGAATACGGAGCCTACTCTGGATCTGGCTTACGTGAATTTATGGCGTCTTGTATGCCCATGACACAATAATAAAAACTTTATTCATTCATGTATCGTACTTTACAGTTGCTGGACTGAATTGACCCAGGCACCTGTGTCTGTATTTGGCCCGAAGCAAAGCTGGAAGGAAACACAAAACCCCCAAACTAAATAAATGACAGGACAGTTTCGGGGCTCACTCGTCATTAGATCACTCTCGCGTTGGGAATAACCCGAGGGGGAGTGTGTCACGGCAATGGGCGCAGAGACAGACAGACGGACGATGGGCAGGTGGGGGAAAGAGGGGGTGGGCATGCCGGTCACGTCCCGGAGGCAGACACCCCCACCTCAGCCACCCAGTGCCTGGGTGAGAACTCATTTCCCCGTCAATTATTCACCAGATGTTTGTTTAATTCCTTCTTGATAGAGTGTGCCTAATCTGCTGCCACTCCGACCAGCGACACAGAGGTACGGGAGGAGCAGGGAGAGGGTGGGGGGTGTACAAAAAAAAGCAAACATCAAGCAAAACCAATTTTCCTTGCAAGAAAAAAAAAAGGCGTAATAGAAAATCAGAAAAAAAGAGGAGGCAGGAGGAGAGGAGGGGGCTTGCAAACACTGGGACCGACAATGGCGAGGAATAATTCGCATGGATTGGCCGGATGAAAGAGGAGAGGGGCCAGTATCTGGATACATTTAAGTCGAGGTTGATACAGAGACAGACAGCTAGAGCTTTCTATTCAAAGAGCGGTCTTTATATGCATGGCAAGAGCTTCGGCAAGAGCTTCAAATTTAAGGCTTATATGAGAGGACGAGGCATTAAAGGCAACAATAAAGAAGCTCCTCTCCTGACTGTGTATTTATTTGGCATGCAGGTGTAGACGGGGTTAAAGTGAAGGGGGGAAGGTGTGTTTGCAGGTTCCCCAGGGTTGTGGCTATAAAGGGCTCAGTGGAGCAGTGAGCAGGTTAATGTGCCACGCTGGCTGCGCTCAACAACAGCCAGAGGAGAGCAGCCGAGCAGGAAGGCTGCTTTACACGCCACTGCCCCCTCCTGGCAACGCTCCTGATCTGTGTGTGTGGGTGCAAGAAAAAAAATGGACACAAGATGAGGAAAAGGTGGAAGAAAGAGAGGAAAAACACAAGGGTAAAAGGGAGTGATTGAGCCTGCAATCATGCAGACAGGCAGCACGAGCTCTCAGACATGTCTGACATACCTATTTAAACCAACAGCAGGGGGTGCAGATTGCGGCTGCAGGGCACAATGGTGTGTACGTGTGTACGTGTGTGTGTGTGTGTGTGTGTGTGTGTGTGTGTGTGTAAGAAGTGTGGACCAATATTCAGAGATCACACCTCTCTCCGTGTTTTCGATACAGACACACGCCTCTTATCTGTGAAACGTCTTTGAGCAAGGTCAGCGGCAGACAGGAAGGCAACGGTTGAGTGTGTGAAAGCAACAAAAGGTTGAGGTGGAGGTGGAGGAAGAAAGAGGAGGAGGAGGTCTGCTCAGAGGTGAGGAGCAGTGTGAATGGTGTAGCAGCCTCCTCTTCCTCCTCCACCACCTCCCGCTCTGCCCCCACCCCGCCTACCCCCCCAAATCCCTACGGAGGAGTTGCTCCCCGTGGCGGGACAAAGCCTGACAAGCCAGACGTGCCACACCTCAAACACGATTTTGAACCCGGACACAAAAACACAGAATACTGTTTATTTTTCTCCATCTCATCCAGCACCTATATACATGCTTCTTTTTAGAGTTTAGAGAAAATACCTTAAATTAATTTTTTATTTCATGTGTTTCCTTGTTTATTATTTGTTTTTTAATGTTCTCATCAAACCGAGAGGCGTGGATTTTTGGTGCCACCTATTGGGTTTTGCTATAAAGGACTACAGATATTTTTAAATGTAAAAATGATTTATAATCTTACATGTAAGCCATCTTTTCAATCAGCTGTTTTCTCTTTTACCCTTCTTTCCATTCCCATCACAGTCCTGTCTCTCTTCATTTTGCTTTTTAACAGTTAGCTCAGCAGCATTCCTGAAATATAAAAAAATCTGGTCTGTTTCCATTCAATTTCATTTGATTAGTTAATTTAAAAAATACAGTAAACAGGTAGGCACACAGAGTCCAACCATAAGGCGGAGATATACTTGCTTTTAACCACGCATTAGTGTACACAACCTGCTGCTTCGTGAGCGTCATTGTTCACATACTTCTGTACTACGTGTTACTGAAGGAGTCGCTAGAGTACACACCAGAGAACATGAACCGTATAGAACATCCAAATACTACTTTTAACAGTACTGGGCAAATCCTGTTGGTGCTACAGAGTACCGATTCACGTTGAATCCATCTGTGCCAAATGTCAGTACCTGAGGGCACATCAGGTTCAGACAGGAGGCGGAAGTGCCATGAAGGTTCCCAAAGCCTGGAAGCCAGCCACGGAACTCTACTCTACTCGGAATACTAAGCCTGAGCCTGACCAAGCTCAACCCCCTCAAAAAGCCCTTGTCGGCCTCTTAACGGCCGCAACACACCAGCTGTGTGGCGGTGCAAGCAACACGCATCTCCAACGGAAAGTGGATCAGTGACTCCCCGCCAGAGAAGCTCCCTGCTCCAGTCAGGAGGAAGGACAGAGAGCCCAGCACAGAGCCTGGCTGCTCCCTCCTCTTCTCTTTCGGTCGGCAGGGCGAGACTAGGGCTGCAACTAATAACAGCCTCTGCTGATATATCAAAATTAAGCCATTTTTATCAATTTATTTGAGGGGAAAAAAATGATACATTTTTTCCCCACAGCCCAAACCCTGCCTGGCACATCAGCGCACATTTTCACACCCAGCCTGACCCGTCTGACTTTTCGGGCCTGGTTGGGCTCGGCTTGAGATTGAGGGTTCTACCCAAGACCCCTTCGCTAAAAAGGGACAGAGCAGGAACCCCGTAACACATATACTGTGTAAAATTGAGCTGCATATTAAAGTGGGCCGACAGTAATATGCAAAGCAGCCCAAAGAGCCATGTGTAAACACACCTTTTCTTGCTGCAGAACACAGTACTAAGCAATTATAATAATAATCATTGACAGATTTGTATATTTATTTATCATGTTTTAATGTTCAACATACATGTGGAAGGTACAGTATCTGTGGATGGCTGACTCTGGTAAGTGGAACGCAGCTCGCCAATC
This sequence comes from Epinephelus moara, assembly GCF_006386435.1. Taxonomy (NCBI): domain Eukaryota; kingdom Metazoa; phylum Chordata; class Actinopteri; order Perciformes; family Serranidae; genus Epinephelus; species Epinephelus moara. The sequence continues at coordinate 1,481,868 of NC_065520.1, forward strand.
CCAGGGCAGATGGAGGTTGTCAGGCAGAGGGCCATATGAGCTTCAGGCTGCAGTCTTGATCTGTATTTGCTTTTTAGGAATGTCAGATAAGTTGTTACAAAGGCTCATCATTGCTTTTGCTGTCAATTGTGGGAGGTCTAGCCTCTCATCAATGTTGTCGACTGTACATTAAAACAGTTAGGTTTATTTTTTAATTGAATACACTGCTCTATCTTTTTTAATGACATGCTTAATTTGTATTCTTAGACATTTCAGTTTCGTTAGAGTCTAAAACCTGCCGCTAATGGTATTGAGTGATGTAGGTAACTTTAATTCAGTTTGGCGAGGTTTTAAGATCTCCTTCATTGTACTGTAAAATTGGTCATCCCTGATGTTTGAATAAACAGTTTCAGCTCATTGTTCCCACCTCTGGAGCACAAGTAGACGCAGGTATTCCTCAGTGAATCCCCCTTTAAACCGGACTACCTTTGACGCCTCCCTCCCTCTAATCTCCCACCTCTCTTTCACCCCGGCTCTATTCAGCTGTAGCTCTCCGTGTGGAAAAGAGGATCTGACGTTGGCTCTCCTCAGGGACACCGCAGCCTTCTCTCAACTCACTGTCTGAATAGGATATGACCCGAGGGGGCAGGAGGGGAGGGGGAAGGAGGGGGGGGGAGAACTCGGGACTTGAGCGGGATGGAGATTTACCTCCACCTCACATAAAATCCTGACGGTGCTGCTTTGTGCTCAGCTGCTGCCTGCAGTACTTACATACATCATGGAGTAGTAGGACTGTTTGCCAGTGTAGAAAAGGAAGTGGAACGGCCGGCCATCCGGTCCCCACTGGATAGCTTTAAACACAGGACAGCAATCAGTTTACACACCACTCACAAGTCTGGAAACATTTATAATAAAATTAAATGTAATCAAGCTCACAGATTACACACCTCTTGTCTTTGGAAATATTTCCTCTGGATGCTGGAGATGAAACAGAACAGATTTAGTTTGAAGTCAAGTCAAACATACAGAGAGATTCACATTATTCACATAAAGAGTGAAACTGGGGGAAATGAAATGACTTACAATTCATTACAGGTCAGCAGCTCCCAATATTTATTCAATCTGCCATCTATTTAATACCCAGCATTTAAAAACTTTGATAAATATGGACTAAAAATTAAATCAATCAATCTCTACTTTCTAAGCTATTCTTCTACACCATCGTCAGCTATCAGTGTGCAAAGCCCCCCATCCAGCCCGCAGAATATTAATCAATTCAGAAAAAGTGTTTTTATTGGCTCCTATATCAAAGCAAACCCCCAAAAACTCGAGATGAAAATAATAATTCTATTAGGAATGATTTAACAACCCCAGTGGTGGTGATGCATAGTAGTGATGCTCATTTAACATTTTGTTTTATTAATTTATTACTATTAACATAATTGTCTTATATTATTAAACAATAATAATTTAATCATTAAACAATGATAGGCTAGTGTCTGTCTAGAAAAATTAAGGCTTTTGCACAGTCTGTTTCTTTCATTTGAAATTGTCGCATGTCTAAAGATAAATACGTTGACACACTCACTCCGAAACTTTCATCCATTATTAAAGTTTTTAGAACAGGTTCTAATTTCTGCATTTTTTCATAGTAACAAAGTGGTATGACTATGAAACAGTGATGAAAATGTGGCCACCCATGTGGGACACATCCGCAACAAGAAGGAAACAGGTTGCACAGGTCAGATAGTCATATTTAGGTGGACGATGACGATGAGGAAGAGGATGTGGACTGCACACAGACAAAGAGTGACAGTGTGGAGACAAGAGAGGCAGAACAGCTCAGCCCCTTCAGCCCTAATGCTAAATGCAAGACTCCACTGAGTGGCTACAGACAGGAAGCCAACTCCAGTGGAGAGAAGCTAGGGAGCAAATGTGCCTTTAAAGTGTTGTCTTGTTTTGATGAACAGAACAATAAAAGTCATTGGTGTGCAGGCTTTCTTTGCATAATGATTTCTTTCTTCTGATAAGAAAAAAAAAATACAATACAAACTGACTCAGCGTGCAAAAGCCTTCAGACAAATATAGCTGATGCCAATGATAAATATTTGGGTTAACTTTCAGTTGGAGGTCAGTATATAAAGGAGATATCAGCTTACAGCTTATTAGGGTGTGTACAGGTATCAAATACCTAAATCTAATGCTTTTTAAGGCCTCTTCAAGATAATTTTAAACAATTTTTAGATGTTGGACAAATGATCTTTTTCTTGTTAAAGCACTGCAGGTCAGTATAAAGGTAAACAGTAAATATGTAGTCCTGTCCAGTGGTAAATTTTATATAGGAACACGGTTATTGGAGTGAGTTAAGTTAATCTACATTTTGCTTCTTTACCCTCTGCAAAACACAATAGCTCTGCCTATACACTGCGTTCCAAATTATTATGCAAATTGTATTTAAGTGTCATAAAGATTAAATTTTTTGTTTTTCAATTAAACTCATGGATGGTATTGTGTCTCAGGGTTCTTTGGATCACTGAAATCAATCTCAGACACCTGTGATAATTAGTTGGCCAGGTGAGCC
>NC_065520.1:1484443-1492140 GCF_006386435.1 Epinephelus moara
AGCAAAATGCCGCCTACCTACTTTTGTTTATACAGAATGCGCCTTTTCCGGGGCAATGGGGGGCGTGAGCAAGTAACAAAACGTGTAGCTCAGCGTGTGACGTAAACAGTGACATGGGAGGGAAGCCGCGGCTGGTCAGTCCTTCGGCGATTCTCTCATAAGTTGGCCCGTCCGTCACCGTCCCCATCACTTCATGATTAATGGCCTCTTCGTTTGCGAGGACAAGGAGAGCGGACAATTCTTTGTCTCCCCAGTTGCTCATCTTTACTGTAGTGTCTGTCAGGTTTGCGTTTCCCTCTTGCTACTAGCTGCTCATTCCTGCTATCAGCTGTTTCCTGTTTATCCACCGCCAGTGGCTCGCACGTGCGGCATCATCAACAGCTCCTCCCACAAGTCGTCAACAGCCCCTCCCGTTGCGGAAGGCCGCCTTGGTCTGTTTAAATTAAAAGGGTACCGCCAATATGTCTACCCTACGAGGTGGAAAATTGGACACCTCAGATCAACTCGCCAATCCGGCTCTGTGTTTAAACGCTCGCAGCTTGCCGGCAAAATGGCCCAACATTCGCAGAAAATCTGGCAGTGTAAAAGGGGCTTGTGTTGGGTCCACATCCTCCTCCTCTTCATCATCATCCACCTGAATATTACTGTCTGACCTGTTGAAAGCAGCTGCCTGAGTTATGAAATGACTCTGTGCACCCCGTTCCTCTGTCTTGTCCCGACTGTGTCCCGCCGCCACATTTCCTTCACCGACTCTTGGTCAAACATCTCTAAAGGCTCTGACGGATGTGAAAAACACAGAAAATCGAACCTGTTCCGAATATTCTAATGACGGATGGAAGTTTCAGACTCAGTGTGCAAACGTGATTGACACAACTTAAGTCATATCTATTTTAAGACGTGCAACAATTTCGGACGAAAAAAATGGACTCTGTGCAAAGGCCTTGAGTCCTAAAACCTGGAAATGAGTTAGCATTTTAGCACTTCCAGTTCCCTCATCTTGAGGTCAATGGGTTTTTGGTTAGAAGCCTGAAATAAGGTCTGTGGTTAACACAAGCTTGAGAGACTTTCACGTTTCACCACCACATAAAATATGTCAGTAAATACCCCACTCGTGAACTCTGAAGCTTTGATGCATCTTAAAAAAGCTGGTTGCTAACAAGTGGCTAAATGAGACAACAAAACGTCATCACACCATGCCGCGCTAAACACAGCTTCACAGTCTTGTTACAGTGGAGACGTTAAGTCATGCCATAGTAGTGTAGTTCATTTATAGCCAAACATTAGCCTTTTACTTCTTGTGATTGCACTGAGGCTTCAATAATCATAAAAGTGGTGTTCATTTGTAAAGATTATCTTGCTGAAAAAAACGTGTAATTATCATAAATGTTTGGAGCTCATTTTCCGCAGTAATCCAAAATCCAATGGAAGTTTAATGCCAACTTCCACGTCGGCCTACAGAAAATCTTCATCCCTGGGGGACTCTGTCAAGAAAGGAAGTCAATGTAATAAAGAAGTTTGTGTTACAGGATGTTTTTTTTCCTTTCTTAAATCGTTTTGTGACCCCTCAGATTTATCTTTTGACTCCTTGCCCTGCCTTTGTGAGGTTTTCTTGCCTATCTTTATGATAAAAGTAAGTAAGAACAACAAATGACAGGGAAAAATGTCACTAAATGTCACACCAGTTACACCAACTGATAAAAACTCTCATTCATATCATAAAAACTAGCAATTTACAGCCTTTAATCTTTAATGTCAGCCATACACATGACAGGAAAGTGAAGTTAACTGGACGTACCTTCATGAGGGGCCGGGCATTCTTCTCAAACAGGCCTGAGGGGAAGAGGTAGGCAATGCTCCTCTGTTGATGAGAAAAGAAAAAATAAATAAATAACAGGAACGAAGAAATGGCAGTCTGAGACAAGTGGCAGATCGTGACAACGCTGACATGTCCGAACAACAGAGGTCACACCAACAGACGACAGTGAAAGTGACAGAAGAAGAGGCGCAAGCTGCTTGCGGGTTCAAGGAAAGGCGAGCATGATGAGTGTGTGTGTGTGTGTGTTAGAGTTAGAGGAGAAAACAAGCGGAAAAAGGCACAAGTTTTTGGCCGGGTTGACAGTGAGCAGAGGACACTGTGGACATCCAACAGTTCACTCCAAGTTCATCCTCTGCTCCGTGCATGTGTGTGTGTGTCCGTGTTATTAGCAGGGCTACAGATGGCACTGTAAATGTGTGTGTGAGAGAAGAGACAGAGACAGAAAGTGTGTTGGCCCCGCCACACTCATCAAGACAGTCTGTTCATCTCTCTTCCTCCATCCCACCATCTCTCCGCTCCTCTTCCTCTTTTTCCTCCTCTCTGTCGGTTCAATTAGTGAGGCAGCAGGTGCTGCGCGGAGGGAGCAGGTTGCTGCCTTTAAGGTTGTCAAAACGACGGAAAGCAGGAAGAAAAAGGCTGGTCGAAAGAAGTGTGTGTGTGTGTGAGAAGGTGTGAGAGACAGGAAGAGGAAGAGAAGTTAAAGGGTAAGAAGAAAAGAGGAAAAGGGAAAGACAGGCAGAGAGAAGCAGGGAACAGATGAAGACACACCTGCGTGTCCCCTGAGCCACAGCACAATATGCCAGAGATCCCCGAGGGGCAGAGACGGAGTGACAGAGGAAGAAAGAGTCCAACCATCAGCTATAAAACCGAGCAGCACCACGTCGCAGGAGGGTGTCCAATTTTTACAAATTTCATCGACACCGTGAAATCAATCATGATAAATTTTGAATGAGAATTTTAAACTGTCTTTCATGGGCAAATGAAGTGGGATACGAAACTTCAACAGGACAGAAGACACGGAAAACTAGAATTAGCGACTCGGGGTTGTATGCCTCTGTGAACCAGTCAAGTTGCAGTTACAGTTTACATCCATGTCTGTTCAGACTCATATGTGGCCATGACAGCAGACAATTATTCAAATATGAATGATATGGCAAAGAAGATACATATTCTAAAACATGGATGCTTCACACACATCTTCAACCCGGCAGCATAGAGGATCTATAAAAGCAGCACAGTTTCAAGATTAGTCACCAATTCAATATCTGACCAAATGTCTTCCCCTCTGTTCCTGAGTTATGATGTTGAGTGATGGCTGGTAAAATGTCTTTGAAGAACATTATGACGTCATAGTGTAGTTGACCTTTGACCTTTGAATATGAAATGTTAACAATTCATCATTTAATCCCATCAGACATTTGTTTGAAATTCTGTCATAACCGACCCTTTGCAGACTGGCCAATCATAACGTAACATCAGGCAGGCTCAGACCAGGGTCCGACAACAACACAGGTGTACTCCATTGACTCTACTGCAATCGTTTCACATTTCCTTCATTTTCAGGCTGGATTTGTGGATTTGGAGCTAAATGTTGTGCCTGGGGCACGTCGTGTATTAATGATACTTGTTACCTGGAGAGGTTGGAAAAAGATATAATTTTCTTCCCTGTTCCAAAACCAAAATCAGACCCTGAAAAGTGTAGGGTTAGCTAGCTAGCTACTGAAGATATAGCCTACTGAATGTATACACATGCTGCTTTTGCTTTTTAATGATTATAACAGTGAAACAAAGACCGACCCTGCTGTACAGGAACCAGTGAAGGGAAGCAGGGAAACTTTGCTGATATTCAACCAGCTGTGTGTCATCACAGTGTGTGCAGATGAACGTTGTTTGACTTCCCCCGGAGATCCCTGCCCGTCCGGCGGTGGAGGTCCATGGGCTGGCAGCAGCACGGGGGTGAAGCCAAACACCGTTCATCTGCACACACTGTGATGCCACACAGCTGGTTCAATATCAGCAAAGTTTCCCTTTATATTCATTGTCTTGTGTGGCGATCAGCAGTGATGTGGTGGTTCACTTTTACACTGTGATCTGTAGCCTATAGTTCGGCTTTAGCTTCTAACTATCTTTGTCTTTTTAACCTGTTGTTGCTGCTGAGTCAGTTTGACATCCTGGATATATCCTTCAAACACAGACTGTAGACCCCTCTGTCTGCTTCTCTCTGGAATCACCGTTTCATTTTTCCAAAAATATGACAATATTTCTTCAAGGAGTGCAGTTAGTTACAGTGTGGGCTCCATGCTTAAGCCTGATTTATGATCCTGCGGCGTACCTACGACATACCTACGACATACCTACGTCGTTGCCGTGACGCCGTCGTGAACCCTTCGAACTTCTCTGTCACTCCATTTCGTTGCGGTGCAATTCACTGCCAGAAGGGTAGGCGTTTCTAGTTGATTCTTTGTTAAGCTTCCAGCTTTTCCGGTCACAGAGAACTGAACGCGAAGCACGGACAGACAGCTCCGTCCGTATCCGTATCCGTATTGAACGTTGAGCATAAATGGGCCTTAATACTGCAACATCTACATCGCAACAGAAGATGTTTAAAGATGGCGAAATCTGCAAATACGGAACCGGAAATGCGTTGCTACCAAGCAAACCAATCACAGCCCTCTCGGTCTGCGCTGGGTCTGCGTCGCCTCGACGTGTAGTTACATTTTTGGGGAGGTGCACGTCAGGCTACGCCGGGGGCTACGGCGAGCCTTCTGCGTAGCCACGTACCCTACGACGTAGCGACGTCATTGATTTAACGCAGGACCATAAATCAGGCTTTACTCCGACAACTTGATGGACCATATCAAAGGGTTGAGGCTTAGCGAAAGGTCAATTAGCATATGAATTCTTGAGTTATGGCCAAAACATGTTTTGTGAGGGCACAGTGAAATGGATTGCAAAAGGGCTCTAAATGTTTTTGAATGTTTTGAAGTTCCTGATGATAAGTCAAATTTGTTCATCTTAACAGGTAAAAGTATGTCTTCATGTGTCAAATGTGCAATAAGCCAACAGAAAATGATCTGTTAACAAGTATATTTCTGACTTCTTAAGACGTTTAGAACACTAAAGCTTCCATGCCATTGGTTGGTGTCAGCATACTCACCCCTTTTTGACGTAGCACCTGCTTTGGACTCCATTATGCCTACGTTGCCAACATGTGGGCTCTTGGTCGTGGGTATGTTTTGGCTACATAACTATCACCTGTCTTCTATGCAACTGCAGTTGAGTATTTCAGACAGTTTTGTGCAGGGGGATAAATTCTGTCTTGAACTCCTAGTGACTGAAGAGAGCGAATGGCCTCTGGAAGTTTTTTAAGCCACTGGGGCTGCAACATGTTTTTTATCCAGTATAAATTATATAAAATATTCTTCTTAAACACAACTTGGTGTTTTACACAGGAAAACCGAGCTTTGCATCCACCTTATTCCTAGACTACATGATAACTTAGAGGCGTGGCTTCCGGCGCTAAACCGGAACCGGCGTATCCAAAAGAAAGAGTACTGAATGGTATGCTAACAGTATGCTAATCCTCTTTTCTAGAGCAATTTTGAAATAAAACCTATAGGAGACACCACCTGTTACACCTCAGACAGTATAATGTGATCAAACCTCTGTCATCTCTGACAGTTGCCTTCCTTTGTAGACAGTGCACTGGTTAGTCAGTTAGTATGTGCGAGATTGAAATACTATTCTGAGCTAACTTGAAAGGATAGAAAATGAACTCAGTCAAATGTTAAATTAAGTTTAAATTAGAAACACCACTGTAAATCATGAATTGGAAATCTGTTTTGTCACTACAAACATTGCACCACTGTACACAGTCACTTTTATTTTCTTAAAATATTTTTATCTATCAAGTTAAAACCGACATATAGATGAACAAGCATTCACATTCAAACAGTTTAGAGTGCAAATTACTGTATGTATTTGTTATGGAAACCAGAACAACCTGGTGAAAATGCAAAGGAAAGAAAAAGAAAGAAAAGAAAGAAAACCAATGCAGGTACAGGGAGAAATCAGCTATCAGTACAATGTATTTGTTGAGCCATGAAGCCGATTTCTTGAGCGAGTTTTCTCAAGGATCTTCGCCAGGACAAGCTGGATTCCAGTCACTAAGTTCTTGTTTCCCTCCAGGGTGAAGTGTCCTCCATCTGGATGAAGTATTTCATTATAACTTTTGGAGGGATGATCAATGACTTCACTGTCGAGGTTGCCAGTGGCCGTTCTCATAGTTTCATTGACAGCCTCTCTGTTGACGTCAGCCTCCATTGACTGTTCATAGTCCTGCACTTGCTGCACTGTGATGCATGAATTCACAATCCACATTGCTGGAATCTCTTCATGAAGCTGCATCAAGTCCTCCTCAATTTTTGGTGCTAGTTCCTCTGTGGAAATCAACCCCAGATCGCCACCAACATGAACGACCAAAATGTGCGGGGGACTACGATAGTTTATCAGCTCTTTATAAAATCGGGGAAGGATGCCATTCCAGTGCATATCTCTTTGGCCAAACCACTTTACTTTGGCATTTAGTCCAAAATTCTCCCCAAAGTAGTGATATGCCGCTGACTCCTCCCGTTGAAAGTAACTAGACCCGATGATCCAAATCTTTGTTACTTTGTTAGTCTTGTCCTTTTTCTTCCTTGAAGATGAGGCTTGGTTCTCAGGTGAAGGAGCCTCTTCAGGAGGTGCTTGGCAGCACTGTGTCGACTCCTTTCTCCTCTGTATCTGTGATCATTCTCCTCCTCTTCCTTTGTTGGGAGGAGATCTCGGGTTCGCTTTCGCTTCCCTCTGAAATATCACAAGGAGTCTTTCTCTTCCTTTTTAGTGAGGCGATCTCGGGTTCTCTTTTGCTGTCCTTTAAAATTTTACTGAGAAACTCTTTTAGCAACGGGAGTGATATTGGGTTCACTTTCCGTCTCTTCCTCTCAGGAGAGGTGCTGTCATGGTCTCTGTTGGATTCCTGAGAAACTTCAGCACAGATCCTCTTCCTGTTTTCTGACATTTTACAAGGAGACTTTCTCTTTCTTTCTGGTGAGGACATTTCTGGTTTGTTTTCACTGCCCTCAGAAATTTTAGAAAGAGACCATCTTAGCAACTGGAAAGATACTGGACACACCTTTTGCTTCTACCTTACAGGAGCAGTGTTGTCATGGTCTCTTGCGATTTCCTGAGAAACTTCAGCACAGGTCCTCTTTCTGTTTTGCAGAGGCTTGATGGATGGAAACTTTTGGCTGTCACCAAATCTAACAATCTTGACTTAGACTCTGAACACTGTGGTCTGTGGTCAACTGACTCATATGACAAAGGTTCCAGTATTTAGCAAGTTTGATGTGTTCCAGAATGGAAGCATCATGTTTCAACCCTGTGCACGGAACTCTCCTGTCGTCATGGTGACCGAGCCAGCAAGCACAATGCAATTTTTTTTTAAATAAAATTTTGTTCATTAACAAATTCCACCCACAACAACATCAGATTCATAATTAAGTTCCTTCTTGGCGGCCTACCCGCTAATTAACTTAATAGTATGACAAGTCTTTAAATACAAATGTTGGCCTATATTGGTCAGTCAGTCGGTCGCTGTGTCGGTCACTCAGTGTGTCATTAAGTCAGTGGGCTCTAGTTTCCCGGCGCAGCGCAGGGTGGCGCAGGGTGGTGAACCCCGCGCAGAGCTAGTTTCGAGCAGCACAACCCGAGGCGTGCTCAGTTTGGTAGTTTGGCAGACCGAGGTGCGCTGAGATGGGTGTGGCGGCGCAGCAGGGGGAGGTGTCGACAGATCCAGCTTGGCGCAGTGACAGTTTCGTGCCAAAAGGCTTCGCTGAAGGTG
>NC_065520.1:1492483-1494061 GCF_006386435.1 Epinephelus moara
TTTCCTCCTGGGAGAAGTTTGGCTGTCCGACGCTGCTACTCTCTTCTGCCATGGCGAATTGAGTAAACTCTCATTACGCCTTCGCGCGGCGCATTTAAGGGCGAGGAGAGGGGCTCATTTGATTGGTGTGATGTGTGTAAAACCCACTCCACGCCTTCTCTCCTCCCTCTTTCCGACTTGCACCGGTAGGAGGGATGGAGGTGGGACAGAGGAGTAGCTGCGCCAGGCGCACGGTGCCTGGCCACACCCAGTTGGCGAAGCGCAGGTGCGCTGCGTCTCCGCCGCGCCCAGTCTGCGAAACTAGAGCCCAGTGTGTCAGTCAGTCAGTGAGTCGGTTCATTGGTGCAGCGGTTGGTTGATCGGTAGATTGGTAGATCAGTGTGTCTCAAGGTGTGTCAGCCAGTTGGTCAATCCATTGGTGGCTCGGTTAGTTGGTGTGTCAATCAGTTGGTGTGTTGCTCAGTGTTTCAGCGTTTCAGTTGGCTGTGGATGCTCGGTCGTTGTGTCAGTCAACATGTCGGTGTGTCAGTCAGTGTTTTGGTGTGTCAGTCAGTCGGCGTGTTGGTCAGTGCTTCGGTCAGTGTTTCAGTATGTCAGTCAGGTGGCGTGTCAGTCAATGTTTCCGTGTGTCAGTCAGTGTTTTGGTGTGTCAGTCAGTCGATGTGACAGTTGATATGTCAGTCATTGTTTCGATGTGTTGGTCAGTGTGTCAGCGTTTCAGTTGGTGGTGGATTGGTGAGTCAGTCAGCATGTCCGTGTATCGGTCAGTGTTTCTGTGAGTCAGTCAGTCGGTGTGTTGGTCAGTTGGTGGGTCAGTCAGTCGATGTGACAGTCGGTCGATGTGACAGTCGGTGCGTCAGTCGGTCGGTGAGTCGGTTGGTCAGTGCAGCAGTTGGTTGATCAGTAGATTGGTGGATCAGTGTGTTGCATGGTGTGTCAGTCTGTGTCAGTCGGTTGGTCGGTCTGTCAATCGATTGGTGGATCGGTCAGTCGATGTGTCAGTCAGTTGGTGTCACTCAGTGTGTCAGCGTTTCAGTTGGTGGTGGATCAGTTGGTCGGTAGGGTTGGGCGATATGTTAAAAATTTCCGACCGGCCACCGTCAGCCCATCAACCGGTGGTTGCCGATATATTCGGCAGTTGTGTGTGGCGGAGAAAAAAAAAAGAGGGGGGATGCTGCATTCATGTGATGTCGGAAAGAATCGAAAAATGACTTTCAGAATGGGATAATTCACATGAACGCCACCTCATGTCAGAATAACAACTCGGCAAGTCGGATCTCCCGACACCACATGAATGCAGCAAAAAAATGCAGTGTGCCTTGCAAGCCCACTCATGTCCAACATGGCACGGAAATATCTGTTCATACCGGCAACAAGCACGCCATCAGAGCGGGTGTTTAGCACGGCTGGTAACAGTGTTAACCATATGCGCATATGAATTAACGTTACGGCCGGGTTCCACCAGCTGCAAACGTAAGCATCACGTCAAGCGTCTTGTTTACCGTTCGCTGAGCCATGATAGTTAAAGCATTTTCCACCTAAGTTATTACATATATTTGAGTAATCTACAAGTTTACT
>NC_065520.1:1494276-1578948 GCF_006386435.1 Epinephelus moara
CGCACACACTTTGAATTGTGCTCTACATAGTTATTATGGACTACATGTACCGAGTTGAATTCTGTGGAGACAGACCATTAATTTAGCAAAATAAAATGACAAAAATCGCCCAAAAAAATCGCCAAAAATGAAACCAACTGTGATGGACTCAGCCGATGGGCGATTGGCGATATATTCGTCCAATCGCCCAAGCCTATTGGTCGGTGTGTCAGTCAACATGTCCATGTGTCAGTCAGTGTTTTAGTGTGTTAGTAAGTCAGTGTGTCGGGCAGTCGATGTGACAGTCGGTATGTCAGCCATTGTTTTGGTGTGTCCGTCAGTGTTTTGGTGTGTCCGTCAGTGTTTCGGTGTGTCAGTCAGTCAACGTGACAGTAGGTGTGTCGGTCAGTTGGTGTGTCGGTCAGTTGATGTGTCGGTCAGTGTTTCAGTCAGAAGGTGTGTCAATCACTGTTTCGGTGTGTCAGTCAGTCGGTGTGTCAGTGGGTTGGTTGATCAGAAGATTGGTGGGTCGGTGTGTCGCTTGGTGTGTCAATCAGTATGTCAGTCAATGTTACGGTGAAACAGTTGGTTGGTCTGTAGGTTGGATGAATAGATACAACTAAGGATTGCTGTCAGTGTCGACTCATCTTTCAACCTCTGTTTCCACCAATGAAGTAATCATTCACTTTACAAAATGTAAGAAGAAGTGACATATGTCCATCACAATCTTCCAGAGCCTAAGTGAGCATCTTAAAATGTCTTGTTTTGTCAGACCAACAGTCCAGATTCTCACAGAAAATGTTTGGTATTATGCTCAATAAAGGATGGAAAGAATTAATCAATTATATAACTGTCATAACAATTATTTATGGGCCTTTATGGTGTTCATTTCTCCCCTTGCCTGTAAACATCCTTTTGATTTTTCCTGGGTCTTTATCATCGTCACACCTGAGGACTCTGGACTCCAAACCAGGGCGGAGGGATTTATCAGGTGCCTCTCTCCGCACCTCTCCAGTCCTCCCAAATTTTCCCCTTTCCCTCCACACATCTCAGTTTGGGCTGCTTGCCGTCGCTTTGGCTTTCACAGCCTGGCGCCAACAGCTCTCTTCATTATTTGTGAGGGACACTGGGGACTGGGAGAGGGAAAGTGGGAAATCAAGCTAAATGGTTGGAGCAGTGAGGGCTAATGTATTGCCAAAATGTGGAATAAGCATGTGGATGTGTGTGTTTGAGGGCGTTGCTAATATCCCTGATGCCGCGGATTAGCCAGGGGTGGTGGTGATGATGATGATGATGATGATGATGATGATGATGATGATGATGATGTGAAGAGACCATAGAGCTTAAAAACACGACATATTTCCAACCTGAAATATGGAAACTAATCAATGTCTAAAATGCTTTAACTGCTTGTGGCTTTCATACTCTGTCTCATGAGACTGTGATGTCGGACTGTAGCCATGTTTATCTGAGACTGAAATGATACAAGTTTCTACCCATGTGTAACAGATGGCCTCTGTCAGACTTCTAATACAACAATAACATGAACAAACCAACTCAAAACACAACATGACAATGACAGGGCAACATTTCTTATTGTCAATAAATCCCACACAATAATTTATGTCTGAACACTTCCCTACTCTGTCTGTCACCCAGCCCCGAGCCTACTGGTTCCTACAGTACCTGTCAGTCTTTACAAATAGGCCTTAAATATTCACACCCTTTTTCCATTACAGCAGCCTGATTTGGCTTTACTTGGTTCTGCTGGGTTGGTCAGCCCAGCACTGCAGAGCTTTGCATTTCCGTTACAACAGGGCTACCCACTTAAAGGTGCGTCTTTAACCGATAACAGGCTTGTCTTGAGTGATGAGGTTTAAAAGCAGCAGGCTAAGTCCCCCGTTATTTTTGCTGCATGTGTTTTTCTATCACTAAGCAGGACAGGTAAAAGAAGTTTACCTGCTGGGGGTGAGCTGTTCACAGAGGTGCAGTAAGAGCCTGTTGTCTGCAGCTCTTCATCATCTCACTGTGGCTATTTCTGATTTTACTCTTCCTCCCTGGGTGTTACTTGTTTTTATCCAACAAAAGCTGCTTACATAGTTCCGCGAATTCAGTGATAAAATCATTTAATTTCTCTACAGATTCTTCACAATAAAAGTCCCCTGAAATTTCTTTATTTTGTATGTAAGGTGTTTTATTGTGAAGCAGCAACATAAGAAAATGTTGACTTCGTCTTCAAGAGCAGCAACTGCACAACTTCTACCCAGAAAAAGTTAAAAAAGTTGTTTTCCATGGCCTTTCAAATGAATCTAGTGCTGGAAAATGATTTAAATCTTTTTATTTATTTAGGCTATTAATCTTATTTATGCTCAGGGCATCAACAGAGAGGCCGAGAGAGGGAGGGAGCGATATATATATATATATATATATATACACACCTTGTATATGAAATGTCTGTGTTGACACTACATTTTTTTAAAACACCTGTTGCCTGCATCCAGGCGCTGTCTCAGTGTCACACAATGGACTCCAACTACCAAGAATGGCAATGCGCTATGATCCACCTCACATTGACTAGCAAACAAACACACACCTGACACAATCAAGCAGATCTGTCTCCCACACATGAAGCGCAGCACTGGATTACACATGTGCTGTTGCTGTTATTTCATTCATGTCACAGACTGATTAAGCGTAACACATGTAACTTGTGTGTGCACTTCTGGAGACATTTCCGTCCCCAGATTTAGCTGCAGAGTGATCCCTCTTCACTTTCACACTGCTCTCTGGTATAGCGAACTGAGGACCCAGACCGAGGGTGAGACTGGGTGAGATGGAGGCAGACAAGCTTTGCCCAGCCAGGCTCCAAATTAACATTATCTGCTGCCTTCTGTTTAGAAGTGGTGAATTTACAGCTCACAGAAACTTAATATGATACAGCCACTAGCTTTTGTTTGATATCAAATGTCTGCAAAAAACGTTGTACATTTCTGATCCGTCAGTATCATAGTTGACATGCATTATCTCAGGAGGGCTAACTTGGCTTGTTTCCTATGTAATGTGAATGTTGCCATCACCCTAAACGTCCCCCTGAACCTCATTCCAACTCTCAAACGATATGGAAAAACAGAACAAATGGTCGAATATTCATATTGAACAGCAAAATCTGATTTGACTGACATAATTTTTAATCAGGTACTTTTCTACGTGACTCATTTATGTGTTTACAGCAGTTTTTTAACAACAAGAAAAACTTAACAGCACTGACGAAAAAGATATCAAATTTTGATACACACACACACACACACACACACACACACACACAATACTTTTTAGTAGGACAGACTCATTGTTTTGGTCTTTTTATGGCATGTGGCAGCCTTATCCTTTAAATTCAGATACATATCAGTTAAAATGCTACAATAAATCATGTTCAATTAGCCTTCTTTAATGCTTACAAATCTAAACGGACTTTACACTAGTGTTCTAATATTCTGAAATATCTGAAATGGTTTTAATGCTCATTTTCCGCAGTAGCAATCCACTGGTACCAACTGCGTTTTCTCACTCTTACTGTTAATGTTTACGTCAGTCATTCTGCTTTTTTCTGTTACTAACCAAGAAAAGAAAAGTTGTTGCTGTCATGTGATAACCTAATTATACTTATCTATTACTTTACAAAAATACATTTTATTCCTTCAATGTCAATTTTTTACTGTGGAACCAAAAATGGCATGGACTATCAATATTTTTCAATGTACTGTATCTAAAGCCCGGTATACACTGTGTGATTTTGGGTTGTCCCAGACGAAAGATGACCACTGTGAAAGAAATGTGGTGATATCTTTGGTCGTGGCTCTAAAACAGTGGTCCACCGTGAGAGAGGTTCAAGGATGGCAATTGTCACGGACAGATGACAGCTTGCCATGGAGGCAAAATGTGCTAGAAGAAATGTGTGGGACTCCAGCAAAGAGGAAAATCTTGTGGAGTTGTGGCAGCAGAAGCCTTGCCTGTATGATGCGTCCTCCAGCTCTTACCATGATCGCATAAAGACAGACCAAGTATGGTATGAAATAGCAGCAGAGTTGCAGCTGCCAGGTGAGCAACCTAGCAAATACACACACATACACACACACAACTTCACATTATGTAATAATGTGAACCTCTGTGTTGTGCTAATAACCCATGCAACGTTCTTGTGCACTCAGTATGGGAAGCTGTTGCATCATATGTCATAGCCTGTGATTCAATAGGCACTATCATCGTACAATCTGCATACATCAAGCTTGATGTCGTACCCATGTTTATTAGATCCATGTCACACAGTGTAACTTGCACTAAACTTGTACAACTGCTAAAATCTCACAGTCTGTAGAAGGCTTAAGATAAAAATTCCAGTATTGTGACAACGCTACTTTGCACTTATTACCTTAAGATATTCATTATTCAGAGAAGCTACAATCACTGAAACCCAAGACAATTAAATTATGTGAGACTGTCTGAGCCAACACACTGTCAAACCCTGGCATTTTGCTCATACAACCAAAAAATTAAAAAGACGAAGAGCAGGATGAATACAAAACAAATCTACAATATTAATAATCCAGCACTCCTTAATGTGTTCATATTAGCTTGATGTAAATGCTAACAAACCATCTTCTCCACTGTATACTCCCAAAAACATTTGTCTTGCTTTTAAGTAATATATTTGTCTTTAATTTTCCTCAAGTATCCTTTGCAAATGTGTTACTGGTAGGTTGTCCTCGTTTAAATATCCCAACCAAAACCTTGCATCTCCACAGGCCAACTTGACTTTTGAGATAACTCTGTTAATTTTAAACGAGTTTCGTTAATTCAGACAGGAGCCACTTATCTCTCAAACTGAAGACACACAAGCCAGTGGACAAATGAAAGACACACGCTTACATCTATGTCCTCCTGGGTGAAGTTCTCGGGGTCCTCTCCCATCATGTTAGCCAGGTGCCGTTTCCCGATGTTATACTCCTCCACCTGCTTCTGGATGAACTCCATCGTGAACTTTTCCGGACCTGCAGCCGCCAGGTTCTTTTTGTGGAGGGCAGAGCTCACACATATCTGCCTGCTCAGGACCTGCAGAGGAGGGAGAGTGCGGCTAATATGAGATATATAACGTTAGCAAAATTATGCTAACTTGTTGAAAATTTGGAGCAGCACCCAGCCGAACTCTAGTTAAGGGTTTAGTCATTAAAATTAGAATGTTCCAAAGTCTATCACACCATAATAAAACTAAATGCAACGTTGGTTAACTGTAATTTCATATATCCGTCAAGCAAGTATTGGCTAACAGAAGCTGCTAGCGGATGCTAGCTCAAGGACGTCAGTGTGTGTGTGTTACAGGACATTTCCGTGCGTTCAGGTTTATTTAACACACAAAGCTCTTCACTCTCTTAAAGACAAAGTTGCGCTTTACCTGTCGGCTTAAATGCGACGCGACTGTGTTTAAACTCGGGCTGCAGTTCCCACATTTTACGAAAATCAATCCCACGGTTCGCACACAGGACGCCGCCATGTTGACCGACTGCGATGACGTAATCGGCGGAAGTTGTTACACGTCAGTGACATGTGTCATGAAATATAGAATACAAATTAAACCTTTAAAAAAAAAAAAAAAAAAAAGTAGTGAAAAATCTCAAGACAAACATTGCTCACAACCTAGTTACTATTTTTATTTTTTTATTTTATTTTTTTTTATTAAAGCTGTTACTGGCCTTTCTGTCAGAGACGTAAATAAAAACGCACCAATATAAAACGTTTTCAAAGTTTTAGCCGCATCAGCGTGGTTTAATTATATTGTTTTGCTTCATTTTAAAAATCTGCTATGGAAATATGGTGTATTATGGCAACATGGAACTATTTAGGCTATTTATTTATTCTAAAATAAATTATATGTACGTGTCTGTATGTGAATGTATATTTAGCTCCATCCACACCTCTGTTTAAAAAATTACAAATACTAACAATCTACGATGTGAATAAGTATCAAACAGGAATCTTGATGTACAAAGTCATATGTTTTCCATTTTCTTTACCCAAGCATTTTCATAATTATTTTGAATTTAATTCTTATTATCATTCTTATTCCACAAGAAAGAGGAATGATTTGCATATCCCCTTCTGTAGAACCGCTGTTGCAAAATTTTCATTTATCTACCAAGGTGTTGTGCTGTGGAACAGTTTAAAACATCTAAGTGAAACATGCTCAACATTATCTGCATTTAAAAGAAGGCTGAAGCAGAGTTTAACGATTTTTTAACACATTTGTGTTTTTCGTTTTATTCTTATTTCATTCAAATATATCTTTGGACTATTTAATTGTATTCTCAGGTATCATATGATTCTGAGATATCATTTATTGCATTAATTTGAGTGTGTGTGTGTGTGTGTGTGTGTGTGTGTGTATAAGCTCAGACGTAAGCCTATGTCCGAAGCTTATATAGTTTTGTAATTGTTATTTGTTAGGAGGGGGGGGGCCGCTTGTAAGCCCATTCGGGTTTTTTATGACCTCTCCTGCACATCTTGTCTTATTTTCTTTCTTATCTCTGTAATGTTTCTTTTTTATAAGTGCAAATAAACAAACACTCAAACAAACAAACAATATAAGCATGGCTAAATGCGCATGTATATATAATAAAATAGAATAGAATAGAATAGAATAAAATAGAAATAACTTTATTTATCCCAAAGGACAATTCAGCTGTCCAGCAGCTCATGAAAGACCAAAAACCCCAAAATAAAATACATTAAAGTGTATGTTTTAATGGGTGTATATGTTTATCTGTTATGTATGTGTGCATAATGTATATGTCCGTATCTTAATTCAGCCTACATAAAAGTGTGCAGTGAACAACAGTTTTTTGCTTCTTTGGTTGTTTGTTTATGTTTGTCTGTCTTTTTGTTTGTAATTTTTATTGCAAATTTTCACTGCATTCATGAAAATTATATTGAAAAAAAAAACCTATGAAAATGCCACTACTACTACTACTACTACTACTACTAATAATAATAATAATAATGANTATCTTAATTCAGCCTACATAAAAGTGTGCAGTGAACAACAGTTTTTTGCTTCTTTGGTTGTTTGTTTATGTTTGTCTGTCTTTTTGTTTGTTTTGTTTGTAATTTTTATTGCAAATTTTCACTGCATTCATGAAAATTATATTGAAATAGAAAAAAACCTATGAAAATGCCACTACTAATACTACTACTACTACTACTACTAATAATAATAATAATGATTAAAATAAATAAATAAATAAATAAGCCAATTCCCTGGCAAGGCAGCACAAATGTTGCATTCAAATGCTCATAAAAAGCTGTAACTTTTGTGTACAATGCTGTACATTCAAGTTTGTTAGTTTTTTATGAGTATAGAAAATGCCAAACCCTGAGCCATCATAAACAACTGCATTTTTACATGCACACACATCGACTTCCTGTATTTTACTATATGGCCAAGAGCTTGAACGCATCATAACAGTATGTTTAAGAATAAGATTTATGGATGATTCAGGCACAGCAGAGGTTGTTTTGTGTCATTTAGACAGAGACAACTCATAGACGTAACTGATGAAAACTGGGGCAAAATATTAAGCTAAACAATCAGAAATGGAAAGGAAATGTAGAAACGTATGTAAGTGAAATAAAATAAAAGTTTATAAAGCATCCCTTCAAAAAAAGAAACCCTTTAAAAATAAACATCAAAAAAAAGAAAAGAAAAAGAGAAAAAACTAGATAATCACAACAACATGCCAACAGACCACAATGTTGCATAATCTGCCTGAAATGACAAATGAGCCAAATAAAAAAGTGTAAATTCCAACAAGGACAGAACATTTTAAAACAATTGAGCACACTGACTTACACCGGCTGCTTCCATTACACAGCTTTTTTTGTTTTCTCTCAAACATCAGTCCACATCACATCACAATGTCACCGCTCATTGAAATCGTGTGTTGTTCAGCATGATCGTGGAAATTCGAAACATGCTGGCCACATGGTGCAGCTAAAAGCTAAATCTGCAGTGATCCTGCACACTAAAACTATTCCTCATGTCCTTTGTTGAGGTTGGAAATTAACACCAGCCATTGCCTAAATCTTAAATCCTAAAACTACTCAAACTTGTTTGTTTACAGGTTAAAAATGATTAAATTCATTTGTCAATTTCATGTCTTTCCTATGCAGAAAAAAGATCCTTAAACAACAGTATGTTGACTGTTAAACTGATAATCAGAGACTTCATTTGGAAGAGTTTTTTAGAGGTTTAATGATAATTAAGTTTCAACTTTTTTTCCTCCCATCACACACAGCTATCTGAAACCACTTTGACCCAAGAGATATTGCACTTGTAAGGCTCTGATGCCCTGTCCGATTTAATATGAACTGCATGTGAACACCATCTGTCTTGCATGTAAAGTCGCTGACAATAAGAGGGGTACTGTAAATGTCACGCCACAGGATTTAAAGCGTCGGATCCACATGAGTTATCAGAAATAACACAATAAAAAATGCTCAGTCACCGTCTGCCAAACACGTTGGCAAGGCTACACATAAAACACATTCTTTTTGCATATGTGGTGCAGTTGGTGCTGGGCAGCGCAGAGATGGATTAACACAACATTTTGTGTGGATTCCTTCAAGACATAAGCACAAGCTGCCTTCTCCACCAAACTTCTCTTGTTCTGCCATAGAGCGATGACTGAGAGCTTTACTGTAACTCACAGTACAACATGTAGCCAACTGCAGTTTAACCGTTCATAATGTTGCAGCAGGAGATTCAGTGCCTTGCTCAACAACATGTCTATGTTGAATTTGCTTTCATGCTATTACACTCCAAAAAATAACACACTGATTCAACTTAAAAAAATTAAGGTAACAATTTGCATGCATCTTTTTAAGTAATTCTAACTCTGAGTCAGTCCTAGAGTTTTTCATAGTCTGACACTCAATTAATTAAGTACGTCCAAGATGATTTGCTTTGACCTCGAAAAACATAATTAAGTTGAACCAACTTAATATTTATTCAAAAGTTGATATTTAGTGGTCAAACTATTTTATTTAAGATATTCTAACTTATTTGAATTATATCCTACTCAAAAATGTAAAAAATGTTTCAGATTTTGACCAACTTCTTAAAATAAGTAAATAAAATAAGTAAAACAAACATAATTTTTTAATACTGAAAAACGTCTTTATTTTAAGAGTCATCCACTAACCCTATGAATAATTTTTTAGAGTGTATACCAAAGCCCTGAGAGGCAAGTAAAAAAATGAAATTCTGGTGATCCATTTTCTGTGTCTGATATAATTTATTTTCTTTCCTGTGCTTATACCAACCAGATGTAAAAAGAAATTTAAAAATTATTTATTGAAAAATATTTTTTCTATGTTACCTTTTTAAAAAAAAAAAAATGTGACAAAAGGTGGGAAAAGGTGACTTTCAAAGTGTTTGTTGTTGTAATACTCATTTTAGCCACAAGAGGCTGAAGTGCATCACTACCCCATGTTCTAAAGGCTGATTTATAGTTGTATGTGGGCTCTATGCAGACCCTACGCTGTATCCTACACAAGTGGTCAACGCCTTTGTGAGTTTTTATACTTGACCAGTAGTGTGTCTGTGTCGCTTTGCAAATACACCTCTAAGGCTATGATCACACAGAAAGCCTGTCAGCAGCTGGAGACGGCTTTTTGTAATTGTTTAAATGAAAATGAAGTTTTCTGCGTTGTGGCGCTTCCACGCGTTTCTGTGTTCTAGGGGCCCGGAATTTTTGCCAGAGCGTTCTGAACTCCTCGAGTTGAAAAAAATCAACTCAGAGTGGAAAAGCACCCTACATTATCTCCACTTTTTTCCCATTGTTTAATCAGATTATTTGAAAGGCAGGCCTTATGTGGTGGTCATGACAACAAGTTTACTGTTGGTAAACAATGGAGGAGAAACTGGTGGTAGCAGTTGCTGGATACCCACAGCTATACGGCCCGATGATAGACAGCAGGTTGTCAAACTGCCTCAGAGTCATCCTAAAATATGCCTGGAAATGGCCATCATAGAGCCGAAGCTCCTGGACCAACTAGTGGTACTTCCTGTGATCCACCCTCTTTTTTAGCGTCTCATGTACCCACACAGATCTCCGTTTCCCTGTGCCCAACAAAGTATTTACTGACAGTCTCTCACCCTCAACCAGAGCTACAGCAAGTACCCTCTGCCTGAACATTTTAGGAATTAGATACTGATTATTGTGGGGAAAAAGTTAGATTAGTCACACAGGAAGGTTAGTGTAAGGATGTGATGGGGTGGTTGCCTGGCAACAATAAAAAGGCGCAGCAAACTTTTTTTTTACCAATGGCATTCAGTTTGAAAAAAACAAAACAAAAAAAAAGCCAGTGCAATGCGCCTCGTATTTGCAACCTGCAAAATGCTTTCTGCGAGATCGCGGCCTAAAATGCTAGTTGGCAACAAGGTTTCTAAGCCACTGTTTTGAGTTTCTGTGAAGTGCATTTAAGTTTGATTGACCCAACTAACACGCCTAAAACACACATTAAACATGGCTTACTTGTGACAACATTAAACAAAAGTATAAATTTGGCTCCATTATAACTCACAGATTCACAGACAAAGCGATTGTCTTTTGCAAGACACAAATACAACATGCTAATGTTATTAGCATAAGCCAGTGACATAGCCTAGCGGCTAATTTTTACTCATATGAAGCGAGGAACAAGTGCATCATCTAACAAAGGTAACGTACAAAAGTCGGCTGCATTATAACTCACTTAAGGTTAACGAACAATGCTATCGTCTTGTGCTAGACATATTTCTCCACATATACAACATGCTAAAATCATTACCATAAGCCTATGATATTTTCCTTTGCATAAATTAGCCTAGCAGCTAGTGGACTTTTCTTCTACTCATATGAAGCCAGGATAAATTACACACAAATCTTAAATGCTGTTTTGTTGGGGCTTTATTGTCTGTTGTGATTGTGATTGTCTGTGAAATAAGTACATAAAAGCTTTGATTTCAGTGAAGGAAATGGTTTTCACTTTACAAAAATGTGTAGCCTAGGTGCATATTTGAGGAGCTGCACATCAGGCGACGACCTAGGATTTGGATCTACGCAGAGCCTTCCCCTTAGATACAGTATCAATTCATGACTTCTTCCAGGTCAGTTTTAATTTCTCCATGCACTCAAAACCAAAAGACAGACATGACAGTAATGCGACACACAGCACCACCACTACGTACACATCAAGCGCTGGAGCTAGCTAATGATCATCAATCATGATCATAATGAATAACTATTTAAATATAAGATGAAGCACAACTACAGTAGGCACCATTAGACCACGGTAGGCAATATGATATACTTTGTTGGTCAAAAAAATAAAATGAATCATGAGTTGGGGTCATTAATGGAATAAAATCTGGTTGTTTTGTCTTTTTCTACTCATGCCGTGCAGCTCACTCTCTCTCTCTGTTGTTAATCTGAGGATTGCTACAAAGACAAAAATAGAATTTGGGCCAAAAGTTATATTACAACCAGGGAAAGCAAACACGGCTGAATTGAAGTGATGTGTTACGTCTCTCCTTCTCCTCCACTTCGTTCAGACCAGAGACAGAGGTTTGAGTGGGCGGGTCAAAAAGCATTTTGAGTAAGTTATTAATAACTTAGACAAACATTGTGTGCAATAGTCCCACCTCTGACCTTCTCTCCCCGTGTGTGTCTCTCTTTTTCTCTCAAACACACACACACCTTGGAGAGCACTCAGTCCTGGACCTGGTCTCTGTCTGTGACGGGGTCGCACGTGTAGGTAAAAAAAAAAAAGTATGTGTATATATAATAATTTAATAGCCTACATTAATAGGAAAACAAACCAAATATGGTCTTGACACTGCAACGGCTATTTGGTGACTGGCACAACCCCATCAGCAAGTAAGATTGTAGTGACCAGTGTGTCTCCTCTAGTTGTTCCAGTCGTGTCATATACAGCAGTGGTTCCCAGATTTCTCCTTAGTCATTAGTTCAAGGTCCACACAGTTCAAAATATTCAGCGTCATTCTTGCGTTTGGCCATGTGGCCGAGCTAGTTTGCTGTCCTGCGTAAGTATCTGTCTGTTATTCACTCTCTACAGCAGGAAATGGCACTTGAAAATAAGAGCTCTGTACTGGATATTCAATGTACTTTAAAATAAACTGTGCATTCAAATACCCATACTGCCATACTACATAGTATGCTGGAAAAATGTTGGTGATGAGAGAGTAGTATTACCCGATTGTGTGCATACTGCATGCAACATCAGAATCATCAGATCAGAATTTTTTTCTCTCGCTTGCCTCTCAGGGCTTCTGAATAGCATGCATTCTTTAACCTCTGCTGCTTAGATTAAGTGGGATAATATTTATGTCTAATTTCCATCTTCTAAATTTGGTGAGTTAGAAGTAATGATAAAAAAAAGAAGACATGCATTCATGCAGATTGGCTTTGCAGGGAGCAGAACCATGATGCACTTAACGTGTAGCACTTTCAGCTCTAACTATGCATGCTATACTTTTTCTTATTCTTAAATCATAGTATTATTTTTGTCCCATGTTTTATTGAAATGTGTCCTGTACTGTTTAGGTGAATACTCCACTGGATATAAATAAAATTATTTAAATGAAGCCTGCAGAATTAAGAGATTTTTTTTTTTTTTTAGTTGATGCAGGTACAAAACAAGTGAAAGACATGACAGGNCTCTAACTATGCATGCTATACTTTTTCTTATTCTTAAATCATAGTATTATTTTTGTCCCATGTTTTATTGAAATGTGTCCTGTATTTTTTTTTAGTTGATGCAGGTACAAAACAAGTGAAAGATTTTTTTTAGTTGATGCAGGTACAAAACAAGTGAAAGACATGACAGGGACAACACTTTGTGGGAGACAAGACAGGCGTGAAGTAACAATTAACACAAAAGACAGACACAGGCATATTGGTATGATGTATGTTGACAGTGTTGAGTGGCATTTTGTGTGCTTGTTGGCGCGTGTGTGTGTGTGTGTGCGTGTGTGTGTGTGTGTGTGTGTGTGTGTGTGTGTGGGTGTGTGGTGTGCTGATGAAGTTGATGAAATGGTAAAAAAGGGGGAATGGGTTAGAACAAGAGGATAGATAGATTAAGCAAACTGAAGTTAGGAATAAAGGAGACAGACAAATAAAAACATATAAATAAAAATAAACAAATAAAGAAATATAACAGCGATTTTTAAAAAATCTATATCTTAATAGCAATATACTACAGTGTGGTATAATAATAGAGATAGTACCTGTAATGACAATATTAATAATAATAATAATAATAATATACTCATGGGATCTAATTATCTTAACAATACCATTTACTGTATTAATAATAAGTTTTATCATTACATCGCCACCTTGTAGCTGTAATCATGATCTATTTTAAAACAGTAACATACAATAACATCCTTACATCAAGAGCTGAAGTAGTGCTGCAGTAGAAGTAGTGCTCGTGGAAGCAACAATGCTATTAATAAAAGTAATATAATAATGATAATGACAATAATAATAATGTTGCAACTGGCTAGAGGAAGAAGAAGAAGAAGAAGAAGAAGATGATGATGAAGATGCTGATGAAGAAGATGATGAAGATTTTCTAACAGGGATCTTTATGACCTATTTGTCTTTTAAATCACATTTGAATCATACAGAACCTCCCTACAGCCAGACATCATGTTCTGGTCCAAACCTTCTACATCTGTCATCATGGTGGAATTGACTGTCCCATGGAAAGAGGGAACTGAGTCTGCCTTTGAGAGGAAGAAGGAAAGGTACACAGAGCTGGCTGATGAGTGTTCTCAAGCAGGTTGGAGGGCGTTCACCTATCCAGTGAAGGTTGGCTGCAGAGGCTACACTGGCACATCCACCCAGCGGTATCTGAAATTTCTTGGGATAACAGGATCCAAGCTAACAGTTCCTCACTCATTCATTCATTCTGTTTTCAAAATACACTTCTGTTTTCACAGGAACTTTACTATTCAGTGCAACGACGCAAATTGAAAAAAAACAGGGTTTGGCTAAAAAATTCTACAGGATGTGAACACTGTTCTCCTGGGTGAAAGTCACTGTTTGTTGGACCCATTCACCCTACTCGGACTTTTGCTGCCTTAACTTTCATTTTTGTCTAACAACATACCCCCCTGATGCCACCGAGCAGCATTCAATTATAACAGCAACTGTCTGCCAAATCATGCCGATGTCAAAGGATGGCTTTTTTTGTCAGTGTCTGATGCCACACATCCTTGCCCAAGTGCTGGATTTCAATGACTTCAGAGTAAGACCGGGTTGTCCAAGCTGAGGAAGGCCCTTAAAGATGAGGCTGACGAGGCAGAACAAAAGAGCTTCTGGCTCTGGATCCGAAGAAAGGACAAGTGGGGGGAAAGCAAGGATCCTAGGGCTGGCTGCAGCGGGCAGTGGGGAGATGTCCATGCTGCTGATCCACCACCTACAGATGCTCCAGGATTATAGGACAGAAACATCGGTGAAGGGTGGCTCCTGGCTGATGACCCTGCAGCTAGCTCAGGCAGAAATGCCCAGCAGGTGGATCCACCTGTGCTTACATCGAGAACAACGTCAAGAACACCATTCTGTTTCTTGAAAATGTGTCTTTGTTCTCCGTTGGTCTCTATGAAACTTAATTCTTGTAAGATGTGACGTGAAACGTTATCAGTTTTGAGCTGAATTCCAAGTTACAAACTATCGCTGTGTCTCCAGATTTGGTTATTTTGAATTTTCATTCATTTTTTATAATTAAAAGATATGTTGCCGAATTATTATGTATGCAAATAGGACTCCATTTGGTTAATCATAAGTTTAGGAGAAGGTGGCCTCTTTCCCTCTCAGTGTGTGTGTGTGTGTGTGTTTACGGCACAGTACCTATGCTGTGTTTACAGATCAATGCTGTGTGTCTTCACTTAGATTACTTTGATAGAGTTGGAACAGGAACACGGGGAGATTAATCAAAGTGAAGGGGCACTGACTCCCGGCCCGTGCCAGTCGATATGGCCGCGTGGTTAATTTGCCCCGAGGAGGGCTGTCGTCAGGCAGATGATAAACAGTGTTTGCCCCGTTTTTTAGCCACAAGCGTGCTGCTCACCAAGAAAAATAGTTTCGACCCATGGTCTCTAATTTACAGTGGGGGGTGAGAGGTGGGACATTAATCATCCTTCTGCTGTGGCCTGTCTCTGACAGCCGAGCCACCGTGGGTGGATTGGGTGGAGATATTCGTTTGGTGAGCTCACTGTAGACTTGGGTAAACCCTGCAACTTACTACCTGACACTGTGATGACTCGAATGTATTCATTTCTTCAAGTCACTTTTTGCTAATGAAAGGATACACCTTGTTAATGAGAACCAAACACTGACAGTTGCTGTGAAAATGATGAATTTGCACTGAAAACAGTGCTACAACATGAACGTAAAAGGATTTGATTTAGGGAACCTTATGGGCGTCTGTTTTCATGCTTGGCATGTGCCATCAATGCTTCATATGAGGCTGTAGCTCAGTGCCAAGCATTAGAGAGCTGGCTCACATCCAACTCTTCCAACAGATCTCCATATGGACAACAGGGATTCCGGCACTGTCTTGAAAAGGAAACACCACAATAGGCGACATTGACCTCCTCTCAATTTGCCCCATCCCCAGATTGAGTGACATCCTTTTAATTGTATGCCTAAAACAGAGATGGAGCAAGAAATAATGGAGGATATCACACCGTGGAGTGGTGCCAAGTCCGCTCCTTCCCCCTTCTTTCCCAAGGATGGAGTGCAGGAGAATTGAAGGCTTATAATACCAGCGAGCTGAGGCTTTGCTCCAGTCATCATTTCCATGCTGCTTTACGCTGATTCCCTAATATCCTTAGCGCCTTGCGTAGGGATAAGCCCATCGTGCTGAAACATGGCTGTCATGCCTATAAACCGTTCACGGCTCTAAAGAATCCATTATGGTTGCTCCACAAACATGGGGACTCAAAGGGCCACTTTGCTCAAGCTCATTTACTCTTTTAAAGCGTATTTATTTACCCTTAGTGCTGTGGTGGAAGGGATCTCCAATACACCACAATACATCACAGCAGGATAGAGGAATAGTGTATTTAAGTGTAAGTGGACATTTATGCCATGAATCACACATCTTAAGGATACTTAGCTGCATGTCTTATGGGGCACATGTTGATCTGGCAGCACACAATATATACAGATGTGCAGGCATCAATCTGCCAGAAGAAATCAGAATATATCAACACTCTTAAAGAAAGAAAAGCCATGATTCAAAGATTATTAAAAATCATCTTTATAGTATCTCTATAGTATCCAGAAATCAAAGGCCTCAGGATGCATTAACAAAAGAAGAATTTGGATTTTAATTAATTTGTAAAAGGTGTAGTCAGTGTTGCATGTTGTACTCCACTTATCTGCTGAATTTCATTCATAAAAAGTAATAGTTTTGTTCTTGTGTGGCTCAGTGCAGTCAGCACAGTAATTAAGTGTTGTTGTAGAGGATCCATTCCCGCTGTAGGTCAATGAAAATCAAGGCACAAACACTGACAGGGGTTCAGTTTCCTCTGGAGCCCCCCATTCTGCAAACGTCACTGCTCCTATACCGTAAAACATCCATTGAATAGTATATAAAACCTTGGTGCCTTCATAAGTTTGTGTGAAGTGCAAACCATTTTAATGTCATTCTGAATGTGTATTCCTCAGATTTCAAAAAAATGTGTGAATGCTGTGCATGTAAAATAAAGGCAAAATTGAAAATACCCACCTGTTCCTGTCATATGCGTCATTCTGTTTTGATTCAGTTGATGACCATATGGTACATTATGGGACCATGTCACCAATAATGACTGGCTGCTGCTCTTTGGGAAATGGAGTCAGTGATTAGTGAAGGTAGTCTCTGGGACATCCTGGGTCATTGTAGAGTCCCAGTCTTAGCATGGGAGCAGCAAATTTATTGCTTTAAGAAACAATAAATTGTGAAGACAATAAAGCCTCCACAGAAATAACATTTAAAGTCTTGAGTGTAATTTATCCGTCAGGGATTTCTCCTGGCTTCACATGAGCAGAGGATATCTCCCCTTGTCGCTAGGCTAATTTATACAATGTAAAATGCCATAGGCTTGTGCTAATACCATTAGCATGTTGTATTTATGGGGAAAATGTGTCAAGCATTAGCATGTTGTATTTATGGGGAAAATGTGTCAAGCAAAAGACAAGTGGTTTGTCTGTGAATGCTGCCAGTTATAGTGAAGCTGATTTGTGTACTTGTGTTTGAAATTGTTTCTATTAAGCCATGTTTAATGTGTGTTTTGAATCAACTAAACTTTAGGCTACAGCACTTAACAGAAACCAGGCTGCCAACTCCTGTTTTGGAGGTGTAACTGCAGAGTGACACAGACACACCACTGCACAAGATGTTCACAACGGCGTGGGCGACATGTGTAGACGACGTGCGTAGGTGACGTGTGTAGGCTACGGCGCAGGGTCTGCCGCACAACTATGAATCCCGCATAAATCCTATTCTATTTCTATTTCTAATTTTCATCTTTATCCCTATTCCTTATCCAATTAATGTCCTCTTGGAATTTTGGTGCTATTTTCTATGACTAATATACTGCTTAGTGAAATGTCCTAGCTCGTGGTGATAATTTCCACCACGCTTGCTCATGGTAGAAATTATTGTGTCCGCTAATTGGAAGATCAGCGGTTGAATCCCGGGCTCCTCCAGTCCACATGCCCAAGTATCCTTGAGCAAGATACTGGACCCCAAATTGCTCCCAATGGTGTGGTGTGTTAAAAACTGAGTGGCAGGTGGCACCCTGTACGGTAGCCTCGACCGTGTATGAATGTGTGTGTGCATGGGTGAATATGACTGTAAAAAAGCGCTTTGAGTGGTCGGAAGGCTAGAAAGGCAGGTCCATTTACCATTTATGTTTTGGCGCTATAAAACTGACCTGCCTTGACTTGTAATAATACTACTGTTAAATATCTGCTGCTAGCATGCCATTACTACAATACACATTGCTGCCATGACTACTTTAAATGTAGTAAACAGTATATGCATATACAGTGACACTGAAGTGCATGCAGCAGTGTGTTACGCTCCACTGCGTAGTGTCAAGCTTACACCCACAGTTATCTTTGTGTGAAGTAAACCAAGTTGCAGTATATGCCACGGTTCAGGGCTCTGTCAGGGATTACTCATCCCCCTTTCACACACACACACACACACACACACACACACACACACACACACACCAATTCGTAGATTATCAACAAGTATGGTCATTGAGTGGAAATTAATTTGCCACTGGTAATGGATAGAGACATTTTGCTGAGATGCGTAAAAACAGCTGAACTGCCAGCGATTACCTGCTGGAATCAGCCTTCATCAATATCAGGATAATTACAAAGCACTTCTGGCAGTGCGTGAAATGAATGGAGCGTGCAACAGATTGGGCGGTGGCCATAGATGTCTGCAGATATTAGGCCTCCTCCTCAGAGCGGCACCACAGGGAGAGAGAGCTACCTGAACAGACCGGAGCTGCTGCTGCTGCTGCTTCTGTTGCGCCAGCAGGTTCAGGAGGAGGCAGTCTGAGAGGGCTTCATATGAAAACAGAAAACAGTCAAGTAGATTAGAACAAAGATGACTGTGACTGACAGTTGCACAATCGAGCACAGAATTAGAAGAAAATAGAACAGAAAGCATAACAAAAACAAGATGAAACAAAAGAAAGATCACATAAGAGAGAAGCAAAGTGCAGAACAGACGAGAACAACAGAGGCTGGAAAGAAATACACTTGTACAGAGCTGGGATGAAAAGTAGAGCAGAGTAAACCAGGACAAATGAGAATTTAAAAGAATTGGTAAGGAAAACAAGGTGTGCAGTACAACAGAAAAGTGTGCAAAACACCAAAGAACATAAGTGAATAGAAAAGATTAGAATAGAATCAAATAGGTGGACACCAAGGAAGACAAAGCACAGACCAGGGATCACAAAGGCAATTTAAAGTGCTTTAAAGTAACCAAAGATATTAATTAAACAAATTAAACAGGAAGATAAAACATGTTTAAGTTCAAATCCACTACAAATAGACAAAATATAAAGTTTTGGTGCAGTCAGTAAGTTCGTGGTGAAAAACTGTTTCAGCATTTGATGAGACATTCTCCCTGTGAGGTCCGTTTAGCAGCTGCTCTGGAGCTTTTGATTGCATCACAGGAGTTTGAGTTTGCCATTTTTTCTGAGCTCTTAAACGATTTCAAGACAATATTGGCTTTTCGAAGTTGAGATTGAACTTGCAAACAAGGTTTTAGTAGTTGTTCTGGAGCTTTTGACCATATTGTACAACCTTATTCAGATTCAGCAGATTTGTAAATGTTCAGATTTTCTGTTTTCTGAACACTTAAATCAATTAAATGTTGAGGTTCGAAGAATGTTTCATTTAGATACTGATTCTGATTTGACGCAGTAGGAGTTGGCTTCTTCCATTAGATCTACTGCGGCATGTCCACTGCATGGTAGAGAGCATTCTTGTCGTAAACAAAATAGGTATTCCATAATTATTTATAAAAGAAAATCATACATGATCTTATATCCTCCCACCTCAATTACCGTAATGCCTCGTTCACTTGCTGAACAATCGAACTACACACCAGCTCCAAATCCTTCAAAATTCAGCAGCTAGACTTTCGACCAAAACAAAACGATCCTCACACATCACACCTATTTTGGTTTCCCTGCATTGGCTTCCAGTCTCTTTTAGAAACCATTTTAAAGTTCTTTTAATCACATACGAGGCTCTCAATGATCTCACACTGGAGTATATGACTAAGCTTCTCACATTGTACCGTCCAAACAGGCCCCTCAGGTCTGCTAGCCTCGGTCTTCTAACTGTTCCAGAGTCCAGGTTAAAAGCAAAGGGTGATCGAACCTTTTTGATTCTTGCTCCTCGGCTTGGGAACAGCCTCCCACTGAGCATCAGATCAGCTGACTCGGTTCATGTTTCAGAATCTCATCTGAAAACTTACTTTTACAGATTTCTGACAGTTGATAGACTACTGTGTGAATGGGAGTGTATGTATTTGCAGCCATGTTTATATGTATACATGCTCACAGGCATATAGTATGCGTTGAAGTGTATATGTTGATGTAGGCAGATGTATATGTTGTGTTTTATTAGTGTCACTGTTGTTTTGTTTAGTTATTATCATTATTCATTCATTCACTGTAACTGCTTATCTTGTTGGGGGTAGTGGGGGGGCTGGAGCCTATCCCAGCTGTCACTGGGTGAGAGGCGGAGTACACCCTGGACAGGCTGCCAGACTATCGCACATCGACACATAGAGACAGACAACCATTCACGCTCACATTCACACCTACGGACAATTTCGAGTCACCAGTTAACCTGCATGTCTTTGGACTTTTCGATTAAATAGTTTATCGAGCGTTGTGTTGAAAATTATGTCACAGCAGTTTCATGCAGCACTGCAATTGTGTGGCAATTCAGTGGAAAACAAAATAAAAAAAGGACTTGGGACTAGTTGCACAAAACACCTTAAGTTTTCTCCTTAAGTATGACACTTCTGGCTTAATTTATCCTTACCTTAGGGACTTGGGGACACAGTTGCACTGAATCCCTTAAAAGATTTCCTTAGTTAAAGAAAAACATTAACTCCTTTACTGCGTTGAATAAGATTTCACAGCAGTAAAAGATTCCATGGAGATATTAACACTTGTGATGCCTGTTATAGTCTCACAAAGTTTGCTTATAGTTAGGTAGTGAAAAAATGGCAGAAGGAAAGCAGACAAGAAACCCATATTGGTCAGAGGAGGAAAAGATAAGCCTGGAAATCCAGACCCAAATCTAGAAAGATTTAGGGTCTGGCTATGAGTAATGCAAATGGCCCAACTCGAGGGGCGGCACCAAGCATGCATTTGAAAATATCACTGCACGCAATTGGATAACACTACGACCAATCAGAACAATACACGGGGTGACGTATCCAGAGCTTAGCTACCAGCGGAGCTAACTGGTAGATTAGACTCTTGCTGTATCCGGTTGGAAAAACAGCAAAAACGTCCTTCTTCCAAAGGAAAGATTCGTCTTCTGTTCCTCTTTTAGAGAAAAAGCCAAGTCTAACTCGTTCATTGTAGCGGCCAAAGCCGTTTCAAACAACTGGTATTCATCCGCAGCCATCTTGCAATGTTTACTGACTTATTCCGGACTTCGTTGTCGCAGCTCTGTCGTCATCTGTTTAGCTCGCCTCTGGCCCGCCTATATCAGATACACCGATGTGATTGGTGCAGCTCGGCTCCAACAGCATGGGTAATGAGCATCATTACTGATTGCCAGAGTGACTTGCTGAGCAAATTCAAATTGTGCTCTCACGAGAAATCTGGATTTCCAGGGTAGGAAAAGATTATACTTCTGAAGGAATACAATCATAGAAAGCTCAAACTACAAAGTAAATTTGATCCACAAATACCAGAAAACACAAAACGACTGTAGGAAAAAATTGCAACGAAAATGAATTCAGTCAAATCTATAGTGCAAAAATCAAAAGCATATCCATTGGGTTCTCCTGGTCGCAGAACACTCTTCTCAGGGTGCGCTTGTTTTTTAATTTATCACTATAAACTCATGTTGCAGTTAAGATAGAGTCACACATTTCTTTGGTTGCTAAGGTCTTTTTGTGCAACAGTCAAGGGATTCCTTCAGTATGACACCAAGACAAGGAGAAAACTATACTTAAGTGGACATTTTAAGGAAACTTTAAAGAGAAGACTTAAGGGTGTTTTTTGCAATCGATTTGGAAACCTTAACTAAGACTTTAAAGAAAATCTTAACCTATGGTGTTTTGTGCAACCTGCCCCTGGAGCATGGTCTCACTCCAGAGTCATTGAAATCTGGTGCTTGGGCAGTGACTTGCGGCGTCACCAAACCAATGAAAAAAAGGTGTCCTTTAACGTTGCCATGATACACAGCTCGTTGCCATTATAGTTTAACGGCGCCCAGGTCAGGAGGAAACGCAGAAGGGACAGGGACGAAAGTTAAGGTGGTGAAAGGCTGAGTGGGACGGCTGGGAGTGGTAGTGGGCCCAACAAACAAACGTTTACCTGAGAGAGCAATGTTTGCGTCCCATAAGATTCTAAAGCTAAATCCTGTTCTTTTTTCCTAAACCTAAACACATGTTTTTGCTGTTTAAGGAAATAAAAAGCGTTTTGCGGTGTTGTACCAGCGTAGTTCGTTTATTTTGAAAGACTGTATGCAAACGGTAAATTTCCTGTGAAAACGGAAGCATATCTTCAAATACGAGAACTAGACACAACGTCCCAGAATGTCAACAACCAATGCACCCAAGGTACTTGCATGTCGTATGTGGATGTGGAAAGTCCATGGCCAAAACGTCAATATGTGATGATGTCGGAGTGAGAATATGCTGGCCCCTGGTATGAAAAATGAGTTGAGTCGAACCATTGGACATGCAACTTAAGGGATGTAATAAGTTTATACTTCTCAAGTGGGTGTAACAGCTTTAATCAGAATAGAACGGACTCATATCTTTTAGAGCAATGCTGGTGATCGGACTCTGATGTGACTTTGTCAGGTGGTTTTTGAGTAGGAAAGGAGGGGGAGTAAGAGGAAGGGGTACTCAGGGTGTTGATCCCTGTCTTTCCCAGACTCCACTTCCATCCCTCACATGGAACCACTTTGGTTGCCCCCCTTTCCCCCTTGCCCTCTCCTTTCTGTCCTCTCAGACAGCGGGCTGGAGGCAGTATTGGGTTTCCTCTCCAGCTGAAGGGTTACTTCGGTCCATCTCTGGGATGAAAAGATGACTATTTGCCTCCCCTTCTTCCATCCGACTCTTTTTTCAGGTGAGAGGCTCGGGGAGGAAGGAAACTATTACACGTGGGGTGAGCCAGGGCCTAGAGATGCAGCTGCCAGCCCTGCCCCGGCCTGTCAGGGGAGGAAGAGGATCTGGATCCGACACTGGACGGGGGAGAAACCTGAGATCTCTGGAAACGGCTGGGAATGACCCAAGAAAAACTTCCGCCGCCCCTCCACCATCCTCGTCTCGTCCTGTTCTGTCCCAAAGTGTTTCCCATAATGGTCTCAGTTTGCAGAGGTGGCGGGGGATCCCTGAAGGCCTGAACGAACATGTGTGAAAGCATGAATACACACCATGGGAACAGGCACATACACAAACAAGTCATCCCTGCAATCAAGTTCTGAGGTTATACCACACTTAAGATTAAAATTATATTGTAAAGCAGCGATGGAGGTTTATGATAATCTGTCCATCGACGTCTGTGACCTCCTCAAATTTCTGTTTTGGCTGCCCCGACACCTCCAGGTTTGCAGAGAACGATGGAAACCAGGCACAGCTGTTCAGCTTGCAGTGGAGGCAGATTTACATATCTGGGTGAATTTTTTAAATGCCGGGCCTGATCTAAAAAGTCAGGGAAATTCCATCCTTCAGAGAGCGTTTTCATATTGTTTCCATTTTCATCTGGACGGACGCTTCGAGCGAGCTCTCGCATGCAGTCGCACATCAATCACTGCCTTATTACAGAGGGGGATTTGGCGGAAAATAATGCTTTTTATCCGAGGAATGGGATTGTATAATTGCTGCTCGTTTGACCTCGCGTCAGGCTCGGAGCTGGAATGTGAGAGGTTTGGACGACATCTACACCCCGTTGCTTTGTCTGCAATTTGTTATTCTCTATCCACTGTAGTGTACGTAAAAGGGAATCTTCCCTCTGTGCTGCTTTGGATGACTAAAGAAAAAAAGTGGAGTTCACTGACTTTTGGAGAAAGTGGGCGCATTCAGAATCTAACCACACAAGCCTTGGCAGCCGGTTACAAACAACTTTACTTGAATGAAATTATTTAAATGGGGAAATGAGTCCTAAAATAATAGTAACAGTTGTTGTGTTCTTGTATTTTTTGCACAATGACAAAATACATAAACATTTGGCACACTTTAAGGGGATCGATTCAGATTCTTCAATACTATAATGAGAAAGGGGATGTGCTGCGTCTCACCAGGTGTCTCTTTGTACAGGTTTTGTGTTTCTTTCTGTAATTTTGTGTCTTTTTTTGTTTGTTTTGTCTCTTTTTGGTTGTTTTGCTCCTTTTTGTAGTTATCTTTTGCCTCTTTGAGGTTATTCTGTGTATTTGTTGGTTGTTTTGTGTCTCCCTGTAGTCATTTGTGTCTCTTTCTAGTTCTTTTGTGCCTTTCTGTATTTATTTTGTGTTTCTTTGAGGTGTTTTCTTTGTCTCTTTGTAGTCATTTTGTGTCTCTTCTTGGTTGCCGTGCCCCATTTTGTGTATTTTTTTGGTCGCTTTGTGTGTCTTTTTGTTTATTTTGCCTCTTTTTCAAGTTATTTTCTATCTCCTTGTTTGTTTTTTGTCTTCGTTTGTTATTTTGTCTTTTCCTCTTAAATAATTTTTTTGTAGTATCTTATGTATTCCTGGTAGTTTTGTCTATTTTTTGGTTGTTTTGTGTCTCTTTTTATTAATTTTTGTATCTCCTTGAATGTTTTTTTGTCTCTTTTTGTAATTTTGTGTTTTTCTTTAAGGCAATTTTGTGTCCCTTTGTGTCATTTTGTGTCATTTTTTGGTTTTGTCTCTCTGTAGTTATTTTTTGTTTCTTTTTGATAGTTGTGCCCCATTTGTGGTTATCTGTGTCTCTTTCTTGTTCTTTTGCCCCTATGTAGTCATTTTTTGTCTCTTTGTGGTCATTTTGACCCTTGTAGTTATTTTGTGTCTCTTTTGTTGTTGTGCCTCATATTATAGTTATTTTGTTTCTCTTTTTGTTAATTTTGCCTGTTTTTGTAGTCTCTTTTTGGCAGTTTTGACCTTTTTTGTTTTTGCAGTCACTTGCAAACAACTATGCTTGAAATGTAATAATTCATGTAAGCTGCCTTCAGTTGTTAAGTTGACTGAATTTGAGAGGACTGCAAAATTATCTTAACTTGTCCTCTTAAATTCAGTCAACTTAAAATTTCTGAGACAGCCTGGACATTAACTTTTCTGAGTTAAAATAGTCTTTTTTACAGTGTTGACTAATAATAGTAACAGTTGCTGTTTTCTTGTATTTATTTACACAGTAACAAACTGCATGAACATTTGGTTCACTTTAAGGGCAGTGATTCAGATTCTTTACATGTAAATAAGTAACATTTCCTCCAGTACCATTTGGAGAAAGTGGATGTGCTGCATCTCACCAGGTGACAAATTGCTGGAGTGATTGAACTGAGGGAC
Source organism: Epinephelus moara (assembly GCF_006386435.1). NCBI lineage: Eukaryota > Metazoa > Chordata > Actinopteri > Perciformes > Serranidae > Epinephelus > Epinephelus moara. The sequence goes on from NC_065520.1 coordinate 1,519,614, forward strand.
TAGTTGCTAGGTTAATATCTCCTATTGATCTTTCCATTGATCATTTGTCCCCCACTAATGACTGTGACTGGACTGATTTTAAATAATATGTCTTGCTTGTAACCTGACATCTGAGGAGGGGATGAGGAGTGGAGTATGAGCGTTTCTCCGGGAAGGAAACCACTGCGAGAAATCAGCTTGAAAGGCCAGAGGAAATTGAGACAATATTAAAAAGAAAAGGTTCAATCTGCAAGCTTTTTTTTTTCTCCCCCTGCTGATCAGAAGGGCTGCAGACTACCGCTGGGCTCCTTAACATCTGGTTGGGCAATTTACCCTGCTCTGACGACTGGAAAGGTTAAACCACTAAAATCTAATATTTGCCTAGAGGGGGTCAAGGCACTGCAATTACAAGGTACAATCGGCAGGGCTAATCAGCTAGTAGCGCGTACCAGGGGCTCGGCTGGGCAAATAAGCCCTGATCAGAAGCACTGTTCTCTGCCTCTTCTGTTTACTTATTAAACCCTGTTCTCATGTTCAAGGGCCCCACTGCAGCCTCTGGCCCCACACACCCCAAGGCACAGGGGAGTAAATTTAGCTCCTGACGCTCTTTAAATGGGACCGCGCCACTTGGCTAGAAAGTAGCCCCTGTGTTAATCAGTATCTGCGGCCTTTTGTTGTGAAATGATCTCAAATTACTTTCCTCCAATCTGGCAGGCATTAACACCTTGAGAAGGAATGGGATAGGTAGGGATTTGTACCCTGAAGAGGGAAACAAAGTGCAGACACACATGTGTGTGTATATGTGTGTGTGTGTGTGTGTGGACACTGACTAAGGCCCACATAGGCGTCATGTCTCAGAAGGATGTGTGTGTGTGTGCTCCGCAGTGCTGTTTACATGATTGCTCTTTGACACACATTTCCTAATTGACTGAGTATCAAGTGCAGGATTAGTGTATAATATATCAGAACTGTCTGGCGCGCAACACTTTTGAACAAGGCTCGGGGAACAATTACTGGTAATTAAATATGTGCCAGTTACTGGAAAAGATAATTATGTCCTTGGTGTATAACACCAATTAATTACTTTTATTTCAGCGAGCAAAGCTTTTAAACGGCAGCAGAAGCCATTCGGATGGCGCCCGTGTTTGAGTGCAAGCAACCTCTGTGTTTGCTAATGTGTAAGAGTCGTGTTCTGCCGCTGCAAAAACGAGCATTTAGGGTGCTGCATGCACAGGCGGATTATAAGACAATAGGCCCCTGGGCACAGACATGTAAAAGGCCCCACCACCTCTCCTTCATAGGACCGGAAACACACACACAGAGTTTGTGGTGATTTTGCCTCTTTTTGTTGTGCTCATTTTGTGTCTCTTTTTGTTTGTTTTGCTCCTGTTTGCAGCTAAGTTGTGTCTCTTTGATGTTATTTTGTGTCTCTTTGAGGACATCGACACATGTCTTTTTGTAGCAATTTTGCTTCTATTTGGTATCATTTTGTGCCTTTTTTTGTTGATTTTGTGTCTCTTTTATGTACTTTTCTGTTTTTCTTTTAGGTCATTTTTTGTCTTTTTGGTCATTTTGTGTCTCTGTAGTCATTTTGTGTCTCTTTGAGGTCATTCTGTGTCTCTCTGAGGTTATTTTCTGTCTTTTTTTGGTTGTTTTCTGTTTCTTTGAGTTCATTTTGTGTCAATACTTTGTCATTTTGTGTCTCTAATATCATTTAGCTCATTTTTGTCTCTTTGTGGTTGTTTTGCCCCTTTTGAAGTTATTTTGTGTCTCCTTGTAGTGCTTTTGTGTATCTTTTATGTACTTTTCTGTTTCTTTTAGGTAATTTTGGGTCTTTTTGACTGATTTGTTTCTTTTTGTAACCATACAGTGCTTTTTTTTCCGTAATTTTGTGTCTCTTTGTTGTTGTTTTGCCCCTTTTTGTGGTGATTTTGTGTCTTTTTCAGGTAATTTTGTATCTTCCTTTAGGTGATTTTGTGTCTTTTAGTTGTTCTGTGTCTCTTTGAGGTCATTTTGTGTCTTTTTTTGATTGTTTTGTGTCACAATGTGGTCAGATTGTATCTGTTTGAAGTCATTTTGTGCCTTTTTGGTCATTTTGTGTCTCTGTGTGGTTGTTTTGCACCTTTTGTAGTTATTTTGTGTCTCTTTGCAGTTCCTTTGTATCTGTTTGACGTCTTGGTCTCCTCCTGGTCGGTAATTGTTGATTTGAGGGACATTTTGCTGGGCCCTTTCAGTAATCCATCCATGGCCGCACATAAAATTGTTTAGATCAGGCGTTTACTGTAAAGCTCACTGTGGAAAGAAGGGGAGATTGCAGCAGATGTAGACATTGTTGTAGTCTCAAAACAACCACGAGGGAAAGTGACAGTCTCGTATTAGCTGCAAACAAGCTCTGTTTTTACCTCTCTCCTCTCCCTCCTTAAGCATTAAACATTGACATAATAGGTTGAATGAAAAAGAGACTTCTCTGGGGAGGCAGAGCTCAACTCTCTCTTGCTAAGAGGATTGGTCAGATTGGATATAGAGCCTAGGAATCATGAGCGCTCTGATATCCTCACACCTTCTCCTTCTGTACTTACTACACCTCACCTCACCAAGATAGCCGCACAAGATGAAACCATCCCAACTCTAAAAACATGTATACACTGCTTTTATGTACATATCAAAGCAGGTTTTTAGGAATCACAGAGGTGAAAATGTACGGATTAGCAAATGATCTCATTTTGGGCACCCGCTTCTAATGTCTAACTTGGAAATACCTGTGGCTGATCATTAGTAATCTATTAAATCCACGGCCTAGAAATGGTTACACTGCGAACCCCTCTGAGCCAAACGCAGCTGAGTTGCTTTTCCAATCCCCCTCTCGCTTTGGTTAATGAGATACAGAGTCAGACGGCCTGAGCGTGCTCTCTCTCCCTTCACCTTGCTCTCCTTCCCTTTCTTTTCCTCTCTGGTCCTGCAGCACACGCTACAGTCATTTTTTATCTGCCGGCTCGCTCTCGACTCCTGCACCAACAGCTTAATCCACGCATCCATGCAGTCTCCTCAAACAATCAGTCTGTCAGGAGTGCATGGCTGTGTGTGTGTGTGTGTGTGTTCATGCTAATGAGAGACTTGTTTTCATGTCTTTATTTTTCTTTTGCTCAAATATCGACGTGTAAAGAAAACCATGACTAAATATATGTGTATCCTGCTATGTGGGCGTCTGTGTATGGTGTGTTTCTATGACAAAATGTACATGCAAGACATCTTTGGAAATGTTTATGTGCTTTCCAATGTGTATTTGCAGATGCACCTACATAAATCACATTGTGGGGACCACTGTCAGCACACCACACTGTGGGGACTTACTGCTCATTTGTGGACAAAAGGTCCCCACATGGTCAACCAATAAATTATAGGGTTAAGTCTTTAGCTGTGTCCCAATTCCATACTAAATAGGGGAGTTGTAACACTTTTCAATTTTCCAAATAAATCAAAAACCATTTACCCTGGAGTAGCTAATTTGCTATATTATAAGCTTCAAAGTGTCAACCACTGAAATGATGTATTTAAGTGGTTTTATGAACTATGTACAGATTGCAAAATTGATTTAAATACAGTCACTCCTCTGTTATAACCATCCCAGTGTACAGTGATTAATCAATCAAATACTAAGAATGAAAAAGATCATTTCTCTTGACTTAGACCTTGACCCAGAGTTCTCTGCTTTGGTCTGAATCAGAGACTAATTTTGTTCCAATGTTGTATAATTGCCTAGAGTTGGTTCGTGTTCTCACGGCAGCACTTACAAGCAGACCAGATAAAATGTTCTCACGGCAGCACTTACAAGCAGACCAGATAAAATGCCTTGCGTGAGAAAGCTGCTCTTGATAGGTCAGAATTTCCATGCAGGAAAAATGCATTGTTCATTTTAGGCAAACCATACAGTTTGAAAACGAGGCGCAGCTCCAATGAGAAAACAATGTTTTGATGCATTGGATGCATATTGTGCATATTAAGGCAGTACAGGAGGAGGGGCACATTAATAATCCTCCAGGACTGTAACATGCTCATGTTTAACCCAAACAATTCATAGTGTGACTGCAAGGTCGGAACACGTTCTCACCACAAACAAACCACACCAGAGTTCGTTTGTAACCGGACCGAGACCACCTCTTCAAGAAGGCCTCGGTCCCGTTGTTTTGGTGCGCACCTGAGTGCGATTGCTGTGTTCACAACTGCCCAAATGAACAGCACTTAGGGGGCAAACGAAATTGAGTTTGATTGAACCGACCCAGACAGGGCAGGTGTGAAAGCAGCCTTAAAATCCAAGGAGACTATTGGAAAGCCTGTCACTCAGAGCCTTAATAGAAAATGTAGATGGGTGAGTTATATAAAATTCACACCCCATAGAGTTGTCATGAATGTTGAAATTAGCTAAAGAGACCAAAACCAATTTTTGTACCAGGCTGTAAACATGTTAATTGCTGTTGTAAAGTTGGGCATTTAACATGGGGGTCTGTAGGGATTAACTCACTTCTGGAGTCAGCCTCAAGAGGCAATTAGAGGAACTGCAGGTTTTGGCACTTCTCTATTGGCTTCATTTGTCACTTGATAAATGTAAACAAATTTCAACATATTCTCACTCTGACCTCGTCACATATAGACGTTTGGTCATGGATTTATCATGTTGACATATGACGTGCAAGGTACCCTGGTTGTGTTGGTTGTTGACGTTCTGGAACGCCATATCAAGTTCTGTGTTACATGCATTGTCTTCTTTCAAAATACACTTCTATTTACGTACAGTCTCTTTCAAAATAAATGTCAGTACAACACCGTGTACAACAGTTTTTTTTTTCTTCAACAACTAACGCACGTGGTTGGGTTAGGCAACATTCGAACAGGGTTTGACTTTATAATCTTCTGACACACAAACACCAGCCTCTCGGGGGAAAGTCTGTGGTTGTTGGACCCATCCACCACCCTTCCCGCCTGCCCTACTCGGACTTTCACCACCTTAACTTTCGTTCTTGTCCCGCTGTGTTCCCCCTGGCACAACCGGGCAAATTTAAACTATAACAGCGAATGGTCATGTGTCATGCCAGCGTTAAAGGACTGCTTTTTTACTCGTGTCGGAAGCTGGAAGTCACTGCCCAAGTGCCAGATTTTGACAACTTTGGGGTGAGACTGGGTTACAAATTTTATGTTAAACTGTTTTTGCAGTTAATATAAAAGAAATAAACACACTTAACTGTTTTACTGACAGGAAAAGACCTGTCTCAAGAGAATTTGCAAGTTATTCAAATTCTTTGCAGCTGTGAGTTAAACTTTTTTCCTTTTTGTGCATTGCTTCAAGGGACAGCAGTTTACATCAACAGAAGACTTTTTAAGTCTGCATTCTGATTTTTTTTTTGAGTAAATACAACTAATTTTGCAAATTTTCTAGCATGAAATTGTGATGCATGTTTGGTTTTTGGTTAATTTCAGGGTTAGACATGCAGAGGTTTTCTTTACGGTTAGGCTAACTCATGACGGAATGAATGTAAGTGAGTGCAATGTGGTTGTGATTGTTTGCTCATGAATTTTAGTGAATGCATTCAATATTTGTGTGTTTCCTGCACCATGTGCAAGTTTGTATTTCTAAACCAAAATACTGCACATGCATTATGCCTATATGAATGCTTATGTACATGTATTGTTACTGTTTTATACTGACAGGAAACGACCTGTCTCACCAGAATATGCAACTTATTTCTTTTATTTTTTGCAGCTGTGAGTAAAACTGACATTTCCTTTTTTTGTTTTTGCATTGCTTTTAAGGACAACAGTTTACATCAACAGTAGATTTTCTTTTTCTTTTTCTAGACATGTTGTAGTTTTGTTTGAAGTTATGGGCTAACTCTTGAGGGAATGAATGTAAGTGAGTGCAATGTGCTTGTGACTGTTTATTTAAGGGTTTTAGTGTCTGCATGCAATGCTTGTGTGTATCCTATACCATATGTATTTCTAAGCCAAATACATATGGCCATATTGATGTTTATGTACATGCATTTTTCAGCATGTCCTTGCAGGCATACTTGGATTACCCATAGGGATAAAAGATACGTTCATAAGGTCACATACTGGGAACTCACTGCCAATTTAGGGACAAAACATCTCCTTAATGTCCTCCTAAATGGCAAAAATAACTTTGTGCATGTGTGAGCATGTGCCTCTTCATAATAATAAGCAAATGTATATGTCATTATTTTATGATTTTCTTGTATGTTTGTGCCTAAATGTGCCTATGCATGCAAATTAAAATATGCACACGTGGGATGCTTACTTTTCTGCACAGTTGTCTGTGTGTGTGTTTGCAGGTACTTTTGTGTGTGTGTGTGTGTGTGTGTGTGTGTGTGCGTGCTAGCTCTCTGGAGGGGCCCAGCAGTGTGTGTCACACCGGGCCCGGCTCCCCCTGGATCTAAGCAGTATTGACAAACCCATCAGAGCTGGTGATGCATCGGGCTCCCTGCTCGCTCCCCTCCGCCTCACCCTCCCGCCCTCAGTGGCGCTGCGGGGCTGTGCTGACATGCTGTCACCTTGGTAACTGCTGCCAGAGCGAACGGCCTGCTGGGATAGCTGACCCGAGCTGCTGGCCGGACGGCGAGCTGCAGCAGGAGATGTCACCGGCGGACCCCTGAGGACCGACCGACCCCTGAATCTGTCCCCGACCATCGATCCGTCTGCTGTTGAGATCCGTCACCACCCGGGATGCTCACTGAGACAGAGCAGGGCACACACACACACAGACACACACACAGAAAGACACAACATATTCACACATTTCTGCTTTAATGTGACATAGGGACTCTCCCAGAAAGCCAGTACAGATTCTGATCTTATTGTTTTCAGTTAGATGACGTCAAAATGCTCAACAACAAAGGCCAAAATGTCCCCAAAAGCCTGAACTATAAAATGCATCTCTGTTTAAGACAGAAGTCTTCCTCCATGTGATGCTTGTGCTCATAAGCAGTAAAGTCCTGGCACGTCCACGGAGAATCGCGTCTCCTTTTCTACTTTTCGAGGTTACCAAGTCATTACTTGGCAACTTCTGAATCCCTCTCTCTGTACGATCCCTCTCGGAGCCAACATAAACAGCGATTGTTGGCAGCGGCCGGTCGACGGCTGTGGGCGTCAGTCTCCAACGAACGTTCGGGAGTCCTTTGAAATGCTGACCAGCTTTTTTGACACGAGGCTTTGGAGGCAGCCGAGCTCTCGCTGCGAGATATGAGGCCCCGGCTGGATGCAGGGCGGGGCCGGGTTCAGTTCTCGGTGGAGAGGGATTATGGGTAAGGACCAAGAATTGTTACATCACAGGCTGCTCTTGCTATCACGAGGCAATTTGTACAAAGATAACTTTATGGAAACACGCCACAAGGTCCTGAGAAAGGGGATATACTGTCTATATCAACTCAATAAAGGAAATGTTACACCTTTTTATCAAATTCTGAAACCTAAAAATGGCTGCTTTACAGAAACTTTTGATCATAAAATGCCAGCTTGAAAAAACGAGTAGGTGTACAAACCACAAGTTAACAAACTACTCAAATGACTCCGTAAAAACTTCAGAATTTGTTGCTTTTGATTTTACCTGACTAAATGATACAATTTCTTCTTCTACTGCTTAAATACAGCATGTAAGACATGCACAACATGCTCCCTGCCAACAATAACACCCTTGGGGGTGATTATGGATATCATCAGCGTCAACAAAGTAGCCTTTACTACCAGTAATCCTCAGATAGCATCACGGCTTTGGTACAATGCTTTCCCAAACACGTGTGCTCTGACTGAAAAGCCGTCTCTACATGTCACACGAATAAACAACAGGGGAAGATGTGAAAGATCACTAACTAGCTTCCTGGTTCCCATGGCAACCAATAAAGCAGGGCCAGGCCGTCTTTTATGGGGGGATCATCAGTATGGGTGGAGCACGTGTTCAACCCCGGCGGATCGACCGGCTGAAACAAGATACAGTGTGAGTGAGGCTGAAAGAAACACACTCAGACAACAGAGTTCTGCAGGAAACCAATTAAGGTGGAAACATGACTTCAGAAATAGTGTGTATGAGGAGTGTGACTTTGGAAAATTAGACAAGCCCAAAAGCCTGCTGTCCGAGGAAAAGCATGTAACTCCAAAATGTATTAAGCTTAAGAAGTGAACTTAGAGATACATGTTTTTCACTGGACAGCTACAATGAGTATGTGCAGAATAATGTTATTAAGGCGAGGGCGAAGGTTTCAGCATCAGAGGGGAGGGAACATATGAAAATTTGGGTATCCTCTGCCAGAAAATCTTGAGCATCTATTAATTAATTTCCTGCATTCTGGTGAATGTTTATGCACCAATTTGTGTATCTGTGTATAATTTACGGCATAAATGTCCTCCTCTTGAGAGGGACATGTCCCCTGCGTCCCTCCTGAAATCTACACCCATGTATGGAGGCTCTCCAAAGCCTGTATATGTTCATTTTTCATTTTCATTTTTATTTATTTCGGTATCATGCCTTTGGCCCATCCCTCATGGGATTATAAGACACCAGCGTTTTTATGCAACCATCTTCCAGTCAGTGCACATATGAAACAAAATATAGGAAAAAGAAGCACAAACAAACTGAAAAACAATATATAAAATAAAAATACATTTTGAAAAAGTAAGTAAAAAGTAATTACCTCTTGGTTTTACAGGGAATCCAGTCTGTGGCGTGGAACTACAACCTGTTTTTCTTCACACGTGTGGTTTCCCAAGAGATACAGAGACTGTTTTTTTTTTCTCAAGTAAAGTTCCGACTATCTATGTGATTTCAGCGCAGAAATCAGAGTATATCTGTCTTATACAACAGCAAAAGACAAGAGATTGCTCCAACATCACTGAAAGACACTAAACATGTAGGAACCAGACTTATTCTAACACCCCACATTGTTTTAACTTTAAAAAGTTAGCGTCTGGGCTGTCTTATATTTTTAAGCTGACTGAATTTGAGAAGGCACGTTGAATTATTACTGAATTAGCTCAACTTGTCTTCTCAAATTCAGTTGTCTTAAAATTTTAAGGCAGCCTGAACATGAACTTTTTAAAGTTAAAACAAAAAGTTTCTTTTTACAGTGCATCTGAGCCAAAGTCTACAGCAGGGAACTTACAGCCACATATGGCCCGTGAGAGGGTGATGGGGCCTGTCGACCATTTTTCTGAATCACAATGAAAATAAACGGATTCATACTGTTTTTTGTTTTTTTTTGTACTTTGAGTGTAAATAAGATTTCGGAATGCACAAAAAGCAGAAAAAATGCAAGGGGAGGATCCTCCTGGCCCCCTGACAGAGGTCCAGATCTTAGAAACACCCCTGCTTACACCTGACCTGTGCAGGACTGCCACAGATTAGCCATTATTCATCACATTTGGCCTTTTATTATTTTGCAAAAGTGTCTTCCAAAGCAAGTTAAGTATCCTGGGCTAGAGGACATTGCTTAAAAAATAAATGCAAGAGGAAGATCCCCCGGACTTCCCAATAGAGTCTGGGCTGAGCCCCGAATGTTCTTGAATCCTAGATACGCCCCTGCTTACACCTGACCTGTGCAGGGCTGCCACAGCTGGATTTGCAGCTTGGTGCAGATGAGTGAGGACAGCAAACATCGCAAACATCAAAAACTGGAAAACAGGCAATATGTTTATTTTAAATCCCAATAACTACTATTAATATTCATACATCATTCATTACATTTGGCCTTCTCTCATTTTGCAAAAGTGGCCGCTAAAGCAAGTTTAGTGTCCCTGGGCTAAAGCACAATGCTATGAAATAGTTTTCATATTTAATGGCAACATATCACTGCTGTATATCACGTGTTTCCAAATTTGGTGACTTGGATTTTTTCAAATGGATGAGGTTGAAAGTTTTCTGTCACTTCTTTAGGCAAAGAACCAATAATGGTGACCACAGAACACGGTAAACACTACTGACAGTTGTGTTTGTCATACATTTCTGTGCAAAAACTAATAAAGATATTTTTATGTGAAAAAAAGGATCATCTGAAATTGTCACAAAGGTGAAAACGGAATAAAACTTTATAAATAAACATAAGAAATACTATTTGTCGGTGTAGCTGGGTGTAGAAATGAAGTTGGATTCTACTTTTGTCTGCACACATTACACTTTTCAAACACACTCTGCTATTTCCATGCAGGGTTGCATATTTGTCAGACTTCCTGTACATGTGTGCACACTGCAGGCCCTTCTCTTCCAGGTTCTGAAACTTCACTACATCAAAATGCCATCTCTCTAAACTAACTTTGACCAAGAGGGTCGATTCTGTTTCAGATAATGACAGGAGAACTGTGGACAGCCACTGGGTGGCGCTGTAAGTTCAGGGAAGCTGCAGAGGAGCCCTCCGCCGCTGTGCGTTTCATCAACAAGGCCAGTAAATATATCTGGATGAAAGCAGTATTTTATTGTGCAAATAATATTTATAAAATCACGAAGGGATTATTGTGCTAATCATCCTGACGCTTATGATGAAAACTACATGAATAAACTGCTTTAAATGCTTTTATTGAAACCATTAAAGCTGCTGTGTTTCTGTCACGGACTCCAACAAACACATAGCAGACTCAACTATCTCCTGATCGTTTATGTTGTGAGAAGGCGAAGTTTTCTGCAAGGAGCAAATAACACACCCTGAACATGTGTTCACTAGAGATGCACCAGTGTCTCAGTGTGGGCCTGTTGGCTGCAACTTCCCCCCAACATCTCCACTAAAAGATGAATTTAATCACGACTGAGACAAATAAGTGACCGAGCTGGGGCACACACAAGCTGCTGACACACAAATAAATATGATTTATATTGGTCTATTTCTCTTTATCCGTGCACACGTGCAGCAGAGGCGCAAACGGGATTATTTCTCCGGCCAAGGAACTTCAAGGAGAGAAGTTAGGAAACAAGTGTGTGCACGAAGAAAGGAATTCACTGCGAGTAAAGTTCCTATAATAATCGATACAAAGAGGGCGGATACAAGACGGTATAAATCCACAATACACTCAGGAAGTTCCATAAACTCATAGAGAAATTATCTATATATTAATAACTAGTGTAGTTTAGATAATATTAAGTTTACTAAAACACCTTCTTTTTGGAATAAATGGGTTAAATTATAATATAGAGATATTATTATTATTATTACAATTTTTTGTATAGCCCATCTTAGACAGACGGGATGTTAAATAACTATAATATTATGAGGACAATAAATATAAACACCTTTAGGGTGTATTAAAACAAAGCTTTTGCCTCTTTTTTGGAGCGATGCATTTAAAGTTTAAAGAGTAAAATGTGATTTTTTTTGCAGCAAACTATTTTTTACTTAACTTTAACTATTTAAATAACACAAAATAATAATATTTATAAAAGGAAACTGCGTGTTAGTCATAAATGTTTGAATTCAATGAAGTCAAATCACGCATATTGTTGAATTAAAGGCGTTAAATCCGCATTTGGAGACAGAGGAGGGGAAGACAGGAAGGAAGAAGAAAACTCCAGCAGGCTTTATGTGCGTTTGAAATGCAGACAGGCAGATGAGATGCTGAAGCACATTACATCTGTGTGGCTGAGCTGCCTACACACTCCGTTCACCCCTCCACCCCCTCCTCCTCCTCTACCTATCCATCCTGCCTGCTCACAAAACCATGACCTTCACAATTTATAGAGAGGAAACCCCCGAGAGTCACGTCATATTTTAAAACGTCCTCCTCTTCTTTCTCTCCTCACCTCTTCTTCATCTTCTTCTTCTGCTGCCACAAAGACGACCTGATAATATTTACATGGGGGCCTATTATTATTATTGTTATTATTATTATTATCTAGTGCATATATATATATGCGTACATATATATGGAAAGAAGAGAAAAAGTGCAACGTAAATGCAACTCATTCTTCTCCTTTGTTTATATATATAAAGTTGCACAAAAATACTACTACTAATAATAATAGCCTTATAAATTAATGGTGCTTTTTAAAAATTTATTTACGCACATATACATTAACTCCAACATATCCCAACTGAATTGTCAAAAACAAGAACTGCAAATAATATTAATTTAATCTAAATTAAAATAAAAAAGTTGCTGCAGTTATTTATAAAAATATGATGATGATAATAATAATAACAATAATAATATTGATGGTAATAATAATAATAATAATAATACTTTTGCAAGCACCCACCACGCTAAGTACAACCCAAACAAGAGGGACGAATCAAAGCAAAATAAAGCCACCGTACTTACTGCAAAAAATAACAGTACTAATAATGATCAAAAGTCAGCAGTCACAAGCAGACAGAGGGATATTTTTCCTGAGCGTCTTTTCTGCAGCAGAGATAAATCCATGTGGACGTGAAAAGAGGAAGGCTCCCTGCGGAGAGCAGCTCAGAATAATCCATATTCATGCGCTCGACACGTGGAGTAAATACAGTATGAGAAAGGGGGGGAAACCATTGTGTGCACGCACATTTGCACCAGGTTAGAATGAGCCTGACACCGACCTATACATTTATATTAGTCTTTTTATGGTGGGACTATATCACGACTAAGAGTGTACCTAAAAGCTGAGTGTGTGTAGCTGAAGCATGCATGTGCTAGACTTTATATAAAAATATAAACACACTGTATTTAAGCTGCGTCTAAAAAGCCATGTAATATATAATAGGTGTGATTAAACATAGGCGTAGTTTTCAAAAGGAGGGCCTACATATTTAGAACATGTGTATTTGAGCCCCCCAGTAATAACATTAAAAGTAGCAGATGACTTTTGCTAAATTGATGCACAAGACGCAAAAAATTGGTGCGTAAAATGCACCAAAATGTAGGAAGTAAAGTGTTCCACGCGAAAATTTCCAGTGGAGGGACTCTTAACTCTTCATTTCACATGTGCCCCCCCAGTGTTGAAACAAAACCCACGCCCTTGCATGTATATACAATTAAAAGTGATTTAAAGTGTGTGTTTTGTGCGCAAATGCAACTCTGAATCCTTCAAATAAAACATATAACATGATATTTATAAGCATAAAACAATAAAAGTTTAATATTTAGATAAGTGCGGGCCTACAGCTGTGGTCATACACCACAATGCAAACGCTACAGTCTCACAGATACATATTTTATTTATCATGAGGCTTATATTTGTTTAGATGGATAAATATATAGAGATAAAATAGTATTTTTATTAGATTTTTAACATGTTTGTGAGTAACTGAAGGGCGCAGGCTGCTGACAGCCAAACATGAAATATTAATAATATTATTTAGGCTTTAAAAGTTTATTTTTTCACGGGACAAATCTCCTCACCTCCCTGCTGAAGTCTTGTTTTAAAGAGCAGAGTGGTGTGACAACGAGCAGCTTTAATTAGCGCGAATGGGCGCGACGAGCCTGTTGGGCCACTGGCGTCCCTAAATCAATAGCAAGAGGGGGGGAAGCGAAGTGCTCCTAGCTCCTAGGGCCTGCAACGGCGCGCACACCCATACACGCACACCCATGCTGCTGCTGCTGCCAACATGGGTTTGAAGACCCATGAAGAAAGGCAAAGCTGTTGGAGAATAGGCGGACCAAAACCCATTATGAGATTTGAAACTCTTTTTGTGTCGCCTTTGGTTGGAAAAAAAATCTCTCAGTAGATTGGGATATTTCTGCGCAAGCGGTGCACAAGAACTGAGAGGTATTTTTGCGGGGTTCACATGCGTAAAAACGCACAGGTTCCTTGTACGAGGCAACTTAGGAGAGCAGCGAAGAACCTCAAGTGTTCCTCTGTTGCGCGTTGGGGCTTATTTTAGCACGTCATGTGACTTTGTGTTGGATTTTATGCACAGGAGCACAGGAACATGCATAATGAGCATAGGTGAGGCCAAAGTGGAGCCTCACGTGGTTTAATTTTTCTTATTCTTATATCCGTAAAATATTCAACACACACTCCAGCCTTATGGTGTTTTAAATCGCCTCATAATTCATTTTCTTTGGAGACTAAAATTCAAAAACGTCCCTGCAAACGCCATTTAAATTCTAAAATATAAAGTTTTGGAGCAGTGCACATACAGCGTGTCTCTGCTGCCACTTTTACTAATGGAGACAAAGAAAAATGATGCCCACTTCTCTATATCATTGAATTCAGTTGCTAAGCAACTAGTATGGGAAATCATCCGCGAAATTCAAATCCTGCAGCGAGAGGACACGTTTTGTGAGTTTTGCTGAATAGGCGAGCAAGAAAAAAAAAGTTTGGAACCCAGGAAGACATTTGCCTCTTGCAGCCGTGACGAAGAAAAGAACTCCCATTTGGAGTTATTATAAGCAATAAAATAACACAAACACAGTGCACGAGCGCGTTAGCAGGAATATTATCCCACCTCCCTCTCTTGCACCTGTCCTGCAAAATACCCCGGCACTAAGCCTGTCAAAAGTCCTGAAACAACAACCCAGATATTAATCTGCAGCACTCCGACATGTCAAACAGCACTTCAGCGTTTCATCCTCAGTAAACTGCAGTGGAGGCTGAGCCTGTGGGGCTGCTCAGCTCTGGACAGACAGAATCAATAAGCTCTCTGACCCAGTGCCCCGCATCCTAACACAACATGTCAGCTCACCGAGTTATGGAGCTGGTACACTCTACCTGGAGTGCTTTTTGGGGAGCTTGTGTGAATGTGGATGGAGTTGCATTTCAATCTCACAGCAATATATATTACATTTCAATGAGCAGCCTGCAAATCAATTATTTTGCAGATTATACAGCTTGCTTTTTGTTCCACTGACGAGCGCGTGAATCCGGCTATTAATTACGTGTTTATCAGTATTATGGGATGCAGGATCTGTAGCTATAAGCTGCAACGTAAATATTACATAACATGCAGTGAGGACATGAAGACGCTCAACCCCCACATTATCCGATGAAGAATATTTTTTACGCACAAATATAAATTGGTGCATGTTCTCCAGGCTGCTGCTTTTTGCCCAAGGCCTCAAGAGGCAGCAGATGTAAACAAACAGACGAGGCATTGTGCAGGCCTGCAACTGACCGCGATGTTTCATTTAAATGGTAATACACAGTTATGGGATGATGATAACAACGCTGGTGGACATTTATTTAAGCTTTGGACATATTTTATGCGCTCTTAATACCGTAAATGTCACAATAATGCGCATTTTAAGCAAATACAAAGCATGTTTTTATATAATGATGGTTGGTTGTTTTTATTTTTTCCTCTGCAAAATACAAAGCATATTTTTTATATAATAAGGGTTAATTATTTTGATTTTTCCCCCTGCCAAGAGTCTTTGTTGTGCATTTTTCTTAGTGGAGGTTATTATAAGCACGCAGCTTCCACCATTTTCTTCACTCTGCATGCAAAGAATAGCACACCCCTTTTAAAATAAAAGCCAAATATACGGTAAGAATATAAATCTGAAACCACAACATGATTGCATTTCATTCTAACAAATTTATTGTGTCTCAATCAGCTCGTACGGAACCACTACTGAAATTAAATTACAATCAAATTATCACATCAAAATATACCCTTATTACCTAACAACGGTCAATGTCAGCTTATGATGATTTGTGCTCCTTTAGAAACGATAATACAAAAAAAATAACAAATAAGGGCAACAACAAAACAAAAAAAATATAAGAAAGGAAGATGAAACAAGAAAAATAAAAAGGGGGGAAAGCATCTTACACAAGTTCCTGGAAGAGGGGGGGAAATAAATTACCGTTTGGAATAATTCATATGTATTCCGAATAAAATATTAAAACAAGTCATTCTGATGAAAAATATAAAGTAAATAACTCAGATCAGTATCTGATCTAGTGATCTATATTGCCGGCTTTACAGAGTTTTGTTTATTAAAACCTACCAAAGAATACTGCTTAGAAAGGGCAGCAATAATAGTATATCCACAGCACCCACTCAGTCACACTTGGCAACAGATTTTTTTTTCTCAAATAAGTGCAGTTGAAGTCTTTTTCAAATGTCTTATGCTCTATTTGCTGGGAGGGAAAAAAAAGAGGAAAAATCCACTCACGGTGTCCATTAAATTAAAAAAACCCAAAAAAATGGTGATCTTTGAGATCAGGCGGGGACAAGTCCTGCTCCTTGTGGGCCTTTAAGATGACAATAAAAAATCCCTTATCCTCCGCGTGTGTGTGAAACCATGCAGTCCATCTCAGAAAGAAAATAAATCATGATGGAAGCTTCGTGGATGTCACTCTTGTTCATATTGTTGCAGTTTTTCCCCCTCTTGTTATTGTTAGGCTCAGAGAGGAAGGCGGTTCAGTCCCATTTCTAAATATACAAAATGCCTGCTCCTTTGTTTCTTCAATCAAACACAGGATAATGAGGGTGGGGGTAATTTTTTGGAGGGGGGAAGAGATAAAAAGAATAAAAAACAATACTTGGGTTTCCTCTTGGTGTGTCTTAATGCGCCAAAATTACCTGGTGGAATGAACTTGTAGTTGTCACCCTCTGGTCGCTCGCTTCACTTGCATCTTTTAAGTAATCTACTAAAAAATGCCCCTGAAAGAAAAAAGCAGAAGGAACCTTTTAGGTTAAGACATTTCAGGGCCTGGAAGAAGGTGCGTTTTTTTCTGAAGGGGGGTTGGGAGGGAAAAAGGGGGATTTTTTTCTCTTTCTGTGTTTTTTTTCTGGTGAAAAATAGATAACACATTTGCAGTCTCATTCATATTCCCTCACAATCACAGTATCAAAAAATTTGGCTATCTTGGCGATAGTCTGTGTGTTTTTAATCAGTTTTAATTTCATATAAAATATTCTGGTGTGCTGTTCTATGTTTCACTGAACATTCTTTTGCAGTCCATGGAGGGGGGCGGTGTTTCTGCACTCACATTGCCGACCTGAGAGTACACATCCTCCGGCGTCTGTGCCACTCCTGGGGGCGTCATCCGTTTTTCCTTCTGTCTCCTATTGCAAAACCACACTCTAACCACCTCTTTCTCCAGCTGCAAGTTGTCCGCCAGGCTGCTGATCTCCTGGGCCGAGGGTTTGGGGCATTTTAGGAAGTGGCTCTCCAAAGCCCCCTTGACGCTCACTTCGATGGATGTGCGCTTCTTTCTCTTCCTCCCCTGCGCCGCGATCTTGTCGATGCTGGTGGGGCTGCCGGTGGACGAGTCGGCCTCCTCAAGCCACTTGTTTAACAAAGGCTTGAGCTTGCACATGTTTTTGAAGCTGAGCTGCAGAGCCTCGAATCTGCAGATGGTTGTCTGAGAGAAAACGTTCCCGTACAGGGTGCCCAAAGCCAAGCCGACGTCCGCCTGCGTAAAGCCCAGTTTGATCCTCCGCTGTTTGAACTGCTTGGCGAACTGTTCCAGGTCGTCCGAGGTCGGCGTGTCGTCGTCCGAGTGCGGGTCGTGGCTGTTGACGCCGCCGTGGTGCTGGTGATGCGGATGCTGGTGGTGATGGTGGTGGTGGTGGCTGCCGTGGTCCAGATCCGGGGTGTCCCCCCTCACCAAGCCCGGGTGCACCAGGCTCTGGCTCCCCGGACTCAGCATCCCGTTCACAGTGAACCCCCCCGGCTGGGAGTAGATCAGCGACTGCTGCTGCTGCTGTCCCCCGGATATGGAGTTAATGTGCGCCGCAGTCGTGCTCCCCCAAGCCCCGGCGTGAGTCTGATGGGGAGCTAAGTGAGGGGGCCTGTGGTGCAGCGCGGTGCCCGTGTGCAGATCGTCTCTGCCGGAGTTTTTCACGTCCTGCTGCTGCGGGCTGCCCGTCATCCCGACGGGACTCGACGACCAGGGCGATCCGGCTTCAGCTGCAGCAACCGCGGCTGCAGCTGCGGCCGCTGCGGCGTGCGGGAGGGATGTCACCCACTGGTGGGCATGGCTCAGCATGTGTCCCCCGTTGCTCGCTGCCATTGCGCCTTGCATAAAGTCACTCTGTACCATCTTGACTGAGGGGTCTCCCCTGTAGACCCCAGACCCCGAGGTAACCGCAGCACTGCCCGGCTGCATGCCACCACCTCCGGAGTCAGAGTGCACGATGGAGCCGGACGATAAGATGCTATTGCTGGGCAGATAAGGATTGGAAGCCGCGGTGGCCATTCCGTCAACCCTTATGAATATGTTTGTGGATAACCCCCCTCCCTTTTTTTACAGTCACTTCTTTCGAGCAGGCAAATTGTATCTCATGAATTATTCAAACTTTAAAAGTATGAGTAGGTTTTTGGCAATACCATCGACGTGCGTAAAAACGCAAAAAAGCTTGGAAAAACGCTGGCAAAAAACTGAATAAAATCCGCACGTATTTACAACATTCTAGTTCTTGTGCATGGATATCGGCGAATAAAAATAAAAAAAAATCCAGGTTTTTCAAAAGCCCTTTGAAACCATGTGCAGTCCGGTTGGAAAGTTTTGCACTGGGATGAAATTGCGAGCATTAAAATTCAAATATACAGCAAAAAAAGCGTTGTCCCATACAAAGTTTTGGTGCTCGCAAAAGACAAAAAGCCTTGCAAATTCTCCACAATGTCCAAAGTCCCAGTTTATGTCCCCTTTGGATGTGAAAAACATGAGCAGAGTGTCCTCAGTTCTTTTGTAATTCAGTCGCCGAGATTTCTCCCTGGCTTTATTCTTTTCTCTGTCTTCTTTTATAGCACTGTAGAGCCTATCTCTTTGTTCTGTTTTGATGTATATAAACCTGCCAAACCGCAAACTCCCGATGAAGTACAATCCAGTATAACAGTGTACGGCGCTGCTCGCGAGCCTCTTCTCTCATTCGCTTGTTCTCTCTCCCCACCTCTCTCTCTATATCTCTCTTTCTCTCTCTCCCCCCTGACAGGCGAGCCTAAGTCCCGCCCCCGCCCCCTCCAAGCCCGACGACGCACGGATGTTTACCCCCGTGCGTCCCCGCTCATTGGTTACCCGGGGTGTGATTGGCAGCACTCGCCAGCCCTTGCTCCGGGGCGCACGAGCCCTCCTTCCGGCTGTTCCGATTGGCTGATTTTTAATTGCAGTCCAAACAAAAACGGGGAACACAACTTGGTAGTAAATAGTACTGAGGTATTAGTACACAAACAGGGGGTGAAGGGGGGAATAGAGAGGGCGATAAACTGTGACCTCTAGTTTGGCATCATCATATGATTATCTTTTATTTAGAAAAGCTTTAATATATACTTCCCTTTATATTTATATGTATGCTTAAATGCATATATTTTAATATAAAAATAAGTTATTGCAATAAAATAGATGGATTAACTGTATTAAGTAAATATGAATGTGTTTATGTGGTTTCATCTTCCTTATTTTTGTTACAAACACACATAAGCAGGGGTGTATGTTACATTTCAACACTGGGGACGGGGGTACATGTAAAGTGGCGGGGTCCGCCAGGAAATTCAAAGCATCAGGCACTTAATTTTTTGCATTCTGGTGATATATCCCTGCACAGATTTGCTTTTTGCGCGTCAAATTATAGCAAAATTGTTTTTACTTTTGCAAGTCCTCTGAAACTTTCATCTTTTATTGAGTGGGATAAATGCACATGTTCTTAATATTGCCGGGGACATGTCTCTTGTGTCCTCCCCTGAAATCTACACCTATCAACAGAAGGCATTTGACACTATAAGATCTGTTAGTAACAATTATTATTATGTGGTAGCATGACCTGATTGTGTAATAGAACAAGCAGGGGCGTAGGTTGTGTTCAGCATGGGGGGTGGGACACATATGAAATGGCGGGGTCTGCCAGAAAATTTGAATCATCAATCACATCATTTCCTGCATTCTGGTGATTTTTTTTAATACAAATATGTGTCTTTACAGCATCAATTTATGCTGTAAATATCTTTAATTTTGCAAATCCTCTTCAAATTTTATCTTTTTATTGAAAGGGACAAATGTACATGTTCTAAATAATGTCCCCCCTACACCTATGAATACAAGGTTTGAGAGAATAAAAGGCACACATTTGACACTATAAGATCTATTGGTAACAATTACAATTATGTGGTAGCCTGACCTGATTGTGTAATAGAATAAGGCGCCCATACTGCCACGGTTAGGGGTTTAATTCCCTCTGGGCCACCCTGGAAAAATGCAGGAAAGCCTTAGAATAAAAAAATGGGGTTCAATAAATGGTACATGCTTTATCTTGTTATATTAACCCACATGTAAGAGGAGGGAATCGTGTCTTAGATTTTAAAACTCACATCTGCCAGCTTAGGTTAACTGTTTATGGTCATATAAAAAGTGAAAATGTCTTTCAGGTGCGTAAATACAGGACAAATCAACTGACAGCACAGTGCACGAGAGGCACTGCAACCATGAGCCACTCAGTGCAGCCTCGGCTCCTCAGGAGTTAACGCACAAAGGTTGCGGGGATACTTCCATGCGGAAACGCCGCGCACAGGCAACCTCAGTGAAGCACAGAGAAAGAGAAAGTGGCAACCAAAACAAGGGCAAATTGAGCAGTCCTTGGGGGATTTGTGCGTGCGCTGGAAACGTCTGCTTAAGAAGACAGAGAAAAAAACTGGGAGATATGCATCCCACAAGATGACCACATAACCCCGGAGATGAATGGGGCCTTTGTTTGCGCGCCTATGGACGCACCCATGGGTGGTAATAAGCGCCAGATATATGGCTCCCACTGCACCCATTGGTTGGGGTGCAGCCTGTTGAGCCCACCTGACCAAAACAAGGCCTGTGGCAGGTGATTCTCTGACAGGATTAACTGTATTTTGTATAAAGGTTAGAGCTACATGTCATGCGTAACCCCCAAACACCGCCTCATAAGCTCCCCAAATCAAACATGACGCATGGATTTTATTGCAAAAGGGATTTAAGGGCAAATATAAGGCAGAGGAGTACTTGTGCACAGGCTGTGTACTCCATGCCAGTGCACCCCCCCCCACCCTCCTCCCCTTCTCCTTCTCATCCCAGTAGATTTAATTTGGACTGGGCTCAAAACCGAGGGAGCCTCGTGGATTTGTTTACATTGAATAGGCAGGCTAGGGGCCAGAACCATGGGGCCCTCTATTCATTAATATACAGTGAGGATTTCTGTCTAAATTACTGCTGTTCAATCCACACTGCACGCTTTGAAAGGGCGTCTCAGGCGGCCAGCAGAAACGTGACACCAAGTGCAGAGAAGAGGGCTCCTTACGCAAGATAACCCCCTCAAAATGAAAATAATATGTTATATATATAAAAGGAGAGTCAAAAAGGCATTTCAGAAATGTTCCCCCGAAATCACCGCGCGGCGATAAAAAAAAACCTCTCTGATATATGATGTGTTTATTATTTATTTGCTTATTATAAAAGGTCCCCAAGTTCCCTGCTGGGGGAGTTCATTTATTTTGTTTGCAAAAAAAAAAAAAAAAAAAAAAAAAAAAAAGAAAGAAAGGGGGGAGAGGAAAAAAAATCATCCCCAAGTATAACAAGAGACGAACAGTTAGTGCTGATTTTCATTTGCATAAATTTTCATATATTTTAGTGAAAATAATAGCGGGAGCCGAGGAGTGCTCCTGCTCAGTTGAGGCAGAGGAAAGAAAATCTTAGGGCGCACCGAGTCGTAGGAAAGGGAGATAACCATTTACAGGCTCCAGTATGAACAATGTGAAGCTATTTCCCTTTGCTTGGACACAAGGTAAGTCAACAATTATCTATGCGGATTTCTTTTTTACGCATGAGGAATGTTGGAGTTTATCGCGCATTGCTCCACCGTGGCTGCTTCCTCAGCCCTGTAGACTGCTGCTCGCTGCTTTTAGTGATATTTCACTCTTGCGCCGATGTCTTTTATATTTTAAAATAAAATGCAAATGCGTGTCCTTTTTTTCTCCTTTTACCCTGAATGCGTAAAAATCAATACGTGCGCGCCCGCTGTTTGCTTTTGCGCCCCAGCTTCCCTTTTTGCTTTTTCTGTAAATCGCGGGCAGATGGATAAAGCTGTGTTGTTTTGTAGTGAATGTCCACCGGAGAAAAGTGCAATCAATCACATTTTAAGCAGGCAGAGAGAGAGACAGAGAGAGAGAGGGAGTGTGTGTGAGAAAGAGAGACCCCTCGGTTGAATCCTCCAGAGGGATCGCGTAGGCAAGTGCGATATGAAATCGTTTAATATAAATCGATCCTGCCGCTGCAAAGTTTGTTTAAAGTTTATATGCGAGCAGCTCGGTCCTAAACTGCACCCCCATCAAGGCAGACAAAGCTTATAAATAGCCTGCGATGTTAATGGATGCTGACCGGTTTGTTCTTTAGTTGCTGGGTTTTGGGTTTTGGAGCGGAGGAAATGTCACGAAAACTCAAACTAAAACGACAGATTTTAAAAAAGAGGCGCAGATCCAAAAGAGATCCGGTCTCAGGCAATTATTTAATGGCAGACAATAATCACTCCAGTGTCTGTCACAACTTTCGGTTACATTTTCAAAGTCCCACAGTGAGGATCTATCACACACTAACCCGAGTTTGTTAAGAAGAAGATTTGGATTTTCGGTCTACTTTTTGCTGAGGGTTATTTTGTTCTCACGGGTTAACTCCTTTTTCCCCCTTCATTGATAGGGAGTGCATTTCTGAGCCCAGCACTTGGTAGCCATGGTGAGCCCAATAAAAGGGGGAAACACTAGTCGCATTAAGCTGTATGTTTGTGCACTGGAGTCGAGATGAAAAGAGGCTCGGTGTCCCGGGCCAGCAGCATTCGGGTGCTGGGCGGTAACGCGTTACAGTAACGAAATTACACCATCTGCAGCACTAAGACACACCAATTCGTTATTGTGGCTTCACTGCAGTGTTTCATTTTTACCTTGCATCATCAACAGACTACAGCGATGTCACTTCCATCACCATGCAGCCTGGGAAAATCTCACTTTGACACAGTAAATAATTTTGCTTTACTGAGACAGATCTTGGTTTTGAGAGGCAACCACGCTATCGCGATAAATCAGATCAGAATCAATGAATTTGTGGTGCGTAACGGAAAAGTAACGTAACGCACTACTTTCCATAGACTCGCAAATTATTGTGATGCAGGAGAAAGCAGGCATCTGGACTGATCTACACAACTCTAATGCAGGCAGCTGTTGCTTGAGTGAAACAGATTTTGGGAGTCATTGTTGACTCAAAGAAGAATAAAAAAAATATTTAACAGCCGCCAGGTGTCGCGCTCACTCATGATGCAAATATCATATAGCTTACACTGCAAAAAAGCACCAATTTTATGTCACATTTTTTGAATATTTTAATATTTTTATGACATTTATTTATTTAATTTGATAAATTCTGATATGGTGAGCTGATAGCACGTGCTTCCGGTGCAGACTTTAACCTTTATTTTAATTAGATAATATTATAAGGCTATTTAGAGCAATTTTAATTTAAACCAAAATCTTTTGATTCATTTTTTTGCACTGTGCGCATTTTTTTCACCATTTATATTGATATTGTAAGGCGGAACTACTGAATGAAACAACTTGTAATTAAAATCTATTATTATTAGAAATTATTTTTTATTTTATTTATTTATTTATTTATTGTAGTGGTGTAATTTTATGGCCACCCTTTCCAGTGCAGACATGAATTGATGGTTGGATGACACGATTGGCAATTAAGATATCAGTGGGCTTGGAGGAGGAAAATGACTGAGCGGGTCACTGTAGAGAAACAATGTCACACACACACACACACACACACACACACACACACTGAGATGAAATGCTGCATCTTGCTAATTCCTGCAAAAACAGGCCAAACGCACCATATAAAAACGAGGGCTCCGACTATATTCTGGTTCATCCCTCAGTCCCAGAGGCAATTAAATCACCTTAATTTAATTATCCAATTTTTAAGAGATATCCCACCCAATTTCATTGCAGCCAAGACCCGCACATGTTATTATTTTTCCACATATTTCTGCAGCCATCAGCATCAGGAGTTGAAAACTGCTTGTATTGATCAGTGCAAGCCTGTGACAAGCAGCCTATCAGTGACAGCCCTAGTTGATATGCAAATAGTCTGTGATTAGATAGGTCCAGCACGCTGTTTTAAACCAGTCGCCATCTGCAGTCGCCTATAAGCCATAAGTCTGAGCCAGCAGGTCTGTGTGGAAACGTATGACGAACCGGCGACTTTAAGAATTATTAGCAAACGAGGGGCTGGGCAGGGCTCATGAATCATCCCGGGAATTAGTGCATTGCAATTTCTCCGCATGCATGACCGGCCATTTAGCGTGTGCACTATCCCCACTGTTATTCTTCATCATCGTCATCATCAGCAAGCACCACTACAAGTACCAGCAGCAGCAGCAGCAGCAGCAACAAAGCATCAAAGCAGCACTGTGCGTTATTACTCTGCGTTATGCACCCATTCTGTCATGCTGTACAATGACGCTTATTGGTAGCAGGAGGCCATTTATTTATTCCTCCAGGAGCAGATTGTCTAATTCATCAAGATGGTTGCATGAACTTGCATTTCATCACACGCTGCATCCAAAATCGGTGCACAGATTTGGATTTAAAAATGTTTCAGAGATGATTTTTAGGGATAAAAACGACCACAAGACAAAAACACCAAAATCAATTCACCCACAACATTAATCTACCTTCTCCTCCATAAAACATCCTCATATAGGCTCATCACTCTGATTCCGCAGCCGCCATTAATTTATGACACCTGACATGCAGATTTATGTCAGTCCTGGAAAGGTGGGTAAACCCCGGCAGTGGGTGCCTGTAGCTCCCACTTTCCCCTGGTTACAATATTCAGATTAAATTGATGCAATTCCCGCCGTTTTAATTACGGCCTATTTAAGTTGCCTATGGGCTACATAATTTATTTTCTACCTCTTGGTCCAGTCACTAATCCGAGACGACATACGTTTAGTGTGTCTCACGTCAGGCCAAACGTTGATTTAAAGCCGAATCCAACTTGGAGCACTTAAATGATAATGTAGCTACTATACCGTTAATTAAATGGGCTACACTGAATATCAGTGTAAGCATTAAACATGCCTTCAATTTCAGACCTGAATGGGATTTTTTTTCTCAGGCCATTCAAACGAGACAGAGGCTCTTTATTAATATTCTATTAATAAAGGCCAATATAGAGTTATATACACCTCTTATTCCTCTACATGGGGTTAGTAATTGCCCTGCATTAGCCGCGCCAGCGCTGTGGGCGCACTGCTTGTAAAAGGGCTGACATGCAGGTAAAGATTATACGTTTAGTGTTATCGCAGGACTCTCCAGTGGTGCTCGTTTCACCAAGAGTCAGGCACAGCTGGTATTGATTTCAGATTGGAAATCAATAGGGACGTCATAATTTGGCCTGAAATAGATTCTTTGGTGGTAAAAATGCCGTTTAAAGCATGTGTTTGGTGTTTACAGTGGCTTTGATGTGTTTTGGCACATAGGCGTAGATTTCAGGGGGGATGCAGGGGACACGTCCCCCTCAGTATTCAGAACATTTAGCCCCCCCTAATAAAAATATGACAGCAGCAGCAGATGCGCACGCAGGTTTTGAATAACTCCAGAGCCTTGTGTTCATAGGTGGAGATTTCAGGAGGGGGTGACACAGCTGACATGTCCCCCTTAATCTTTAGAACATGTGCGTTTGTCCCCCCAAGAAAACCTCGAAGTTGCAGAGGACTTTTACTTTGACAAAATTACAAATACATGCAGAAAAGGCTCAAATCAGTGCAAAAAACAACCATCATAATGCAGGAAATTATGTGTTTGATGCTCAATATTTTGTGGTGGAGGACCCCCAAGTTTCATATTTGTCCCCCTAATAATGAAACAAAACCTACGCCCATGTGCATGCACATTTACACCAGGTTAGAATGAGGCTGACATCAACCTATACATTTATACTCGTCTTTTAACTTTATCACGCAGGGGACACGTCCCCCTCAATATGTGCATTTAGCCCCCCTAATAAAAATATGAAAGCAGCAGATGCACACGCAGGTTTTGAATAATTCCAGAGCCTTGTACTCATAGGTGGAGATTTCAAGAGGGGGTGATGCAGCTGACACGTCCCCCTCAGTCTTTAGAACCTTAAAGTTGCAGAGGACTTTTATGTTGACACATTTAAAGACATTCACACCATAAATTGATGCAGAAAGGGCACAAATCAGTGCATGAAACAATCACCATAATCACGAGTAGGTTTCGTCTCAATATATGAAACTTGGGGGTCCTGCACCACAAAATTTTGAGCATTAAACACATAATTTCCTGCATTATACTGATTGTTTTGTGCACTGATTTGTGCCTTTTCTGCACCAATTTATGGTGCAAATGTGTTTAAATTAGTCAACATAAAAGTCCTCTGCAACTTCATGGTTTTCTTTGGGGGACAAATGCACATATTCTAAAGATTGAGGAGGACATGTTACCTGTGTCCCTCCTCCTGAAATCTACACCTACAAATCTACATGATGCACACGTGAAACCTGGGGGTCCTCCACCACATAAGTTTGAGAATCAAACGCGTAATTTCCTGCTTTATGGTCACAGGCGTAGATTTCAGGGGGAACACAGTATTTAGAACATGACTTCTGCATGACTTTTGACAAAATTAAAGAACATTAATTGACACAAAAAATGCACAAACTGGTGCATAAAACAATCACCATAATGCAGGAAAGTAAGTGTTTGAAGCTTGGTCCCGGACATTTATATTTAGTTATTCCAGTAGTGCTCGTTTCACGCATGTCACGGCTCGGGCATGTAGCAGCACAGCTGGTACTGATTTGGGATTGGAAATCAATAAGGATGTCATGATTTGGCCCAAGATAGGTTCTGTGGTGTTAAAAAATGCCGTTGAAAGCACGAGTTTGGTGTTAACAAATGTCTCTTATGTGTTCTGGCACATGGGCGTAGATTTCGGGGGCTGAGGAAGCAGAGTCCACCACAATATTTAGAACATGTGCATGAAAGTTTCAGAGGACTTTTATTTTGACAGAATTGAAACCATTTGCAACATGAATTGGTGCAGAAAAATTCACCAGAATGCAGGAAATAAAGTGTTTGATACTCAAAATCCCCCTCACCATTCATATATCTCCCCCCAAGTCTGGACACAAAACGTACGCCCCTGTTATGGCATGAAATTAAATGATTAAAATAGTTTTTTCCTGACAATAAAATTAAAAATTTCAGCACAGGGAGAGTATTTCAATTAGACAAAATTAATTAAGTTTTTGTTTGGGGGCAGACAGAATGAGCAACAGATTAAAATGAGTCACATTGTGGCTTTAGAAATAAATTTGAGACGTGATTTAATTTGAGAATAAAGGTCAAAAGTTGCAGCGAGGTTTGTGAAAAAAAAAAGATGCATAGAGAGAAAAAGATTCATCCGTGTGACTGATCTAAATGCAGGTGCTTGTATGGCACAAACACACACACACACACACACACACACACACACACACACACACACACTGACAGAAAAAAAGCCACTAGTGCTGGCTGGTGAGGAGGTGAGTGACGGGGGACAGATCGGCAAAGATAAGATGAAGTGCAGCTTTCTGAGTCAGAGGGGCGGAGGAGAGAGGGGAAAGAGGTGTGTGTGTGTGCATGTGTGTTTGAGCAAGAAAGGGGTGGTGGTGGTGGTGGTGGTGGTGGTGGTGGTAGGGTAGGGGGTGCTTTGTCTGTCAGTCTCCAGCCTCACCCCACCCCCATTGGGTGCAGGTTGCCTCACAGTCCCGGCCACATCCCTCCTCACACACATACAGATGTAAACCACATCAGCATGGACACACATGCCTAAACACCCCCACCTCCAGCAGCAGCAGCAGCATCAAAACAAACCATGGCGTTATTGTGTATGCAAATCAGCAGACGGACACGCTGGTATTTTTCTATTCTATTAGACTGTATTACACATGCTAATCAAGAATGATATTGTGTTATTAAGCTGAGTAATTAATAAATAAACTAAATCCGCAGGAAATCAAATCTATAGAAGTCCTCAGCAGCCTGGTTTGTAGCCACTGTGCATGTCTCTCCATAGTCCCTGCTTTTTGTTTTTGTTTGTTAAACAGTGGCGTTCCCTGAGGATAGAGAAAAGGGGGGGTGGTTGTGGCACCTCCCTGCCCAGGATTACATTAATCAAAGTATTTATTTCCCACGGGGAGCCAGGCGCAAATCACTCCAAATCCCAGTAAAATTGGATAACAGAAGAACGGGCGCATCCAGGGTAACCCTCTCTCGCGCTTTTTTTTTTTTTTTGCTCATTTCACCAACTTAATGGATCTAGTTCTATCTAACTTTGTGGAACAGTGTGTGCGGAACAGCAGGGAGGGTGGCGAAGGGGAGGGGGTGCAAAGCTAGAGGTATTGAGGCCTTTGAGAAGACAAACAACATAATTGGATGGAAGCGGGCGCTCAGGTAGAGAAAAAACAACACTAACCACATCCCCGATAGGAGAGACTCTGGATATAGAGCCGTACAAATAACAGCCATTCTCTGATTCCCGTCTGGGCTATAGGCATGTCTGGGTCCGAGCCAGCAGCAGCAGGAAAAACTAGCCTCTAAGACCCCCCATCTGCAATAGATACGTCAACCTCTAACACCAAAGCTGGCTGCTTTCTCTCCACTAAGTCTGGTCAATCCATCGCAAAACCCCACAAAGTAGTAAAAACAACAAAAAAATCCTGATACCGTCTTTGCGCTATTTGCTAAGTAATTACGTGTGATGTTTGGGCAAAGCCAGCACGGCTAATAAATCAGCAAATGTTTACAGCCAAGCCGGTGCTGATAAGGCAATAAATACAGCACCCAATATGCTTCCTATTACAGGTAATGCAAATAAAATAATAGGGCTGTAATTTTTCCTTATGTGTTGCAGCGGCGGCGGCGGCTTTGATATTCATGAGGGAAATGGGGAGGAAATGTCGTCTCTCGGTCTTTATGGGCGCCGCATTGTAGCGCAAATTCAACGCCGCTGCCTTCGTCCCAATCAGGGATAAATGATGGCCTCATTGCAATGGCGTTGGAGGCAACCCTGCCACCCTGAAACACACACACACACACACACACACACACACACACACACACACAGGATCTCAAATGTATGTTTACAGACATGCTTGCACACACATACTGCTGCTGCCATGCATGCTCGGGGGCACGGAGGGTAGCTGGAGTCACCAGCAGGGCCCTGACTCAGAGCCAGGCCTCTTGGGGTGAAGGCAGCCTGCCTGCATGCATACATGGACTAAGTGTGTGCACAAGCGTTTTATAGGAATATTCCACTTGTAGAGCACAGAAAGCTGCACATTTGGTTCTATAGCATCGAGTGCATGTGTGAGCGCGGCATTCGTACTTCTGTATACAGACCTGCCAAGTTTACCCGGCCTGTGTGTGTGTGTGTACGTGTTTGTACAGTATGTATACATGTGTCGAGGTGCAGGTGTGATGCTGAGACAGACAGCGCATACTGTTCGCCATCACATACCGTCTGATGATCCATGATGCTTAGCAAATGAGCAGAAAATCTACAGCTCTAATGGGACCAGTGAGGTTGGATGGAGGGGGAAGTAAAGGATGTGCTTTAAACCCCAAAACCAGCACGTAGAAGGTTGTGATAACACTGTGTTATGGTGCAGATGTAGTGCTCGAATGTACGTTGCTATACACCCTTAAAAGATTATGTTGGTGACGGTAATTATCAGGGTGTGTTTTAGAGTCCTGAATGTATTCCTCCTACCATCCCAGGAAGCCATTTACTTCCAGTCATTTCTATAGGATATTTTGATACTACTATGCTATACTACTGCAAGTCAGGTACACTTAAAATCTTTCATTTTAAAAAGCAAGCATGCTTGTACAAATTTAATATGTTTAATATGTTTTTTCCAACTGTTCTGGGCAGCCATTGACTTCCAGTCATTTCTATATCACACGAAGTACTACTATGTATATTATTACTACAAATCCAGTATGCTTTAGATCTTTGATGAGCATTTTAAAAACCATGCTGCACAGTTTTACAAATGTGAATAAAGTTTTTCCAACTGTCCTAGGCAGCCATTGGCTTCTAGTCATTTCTATATCACATGAAATACTGATTTGTTTATTGTTACTGCAAGTCTAGTATGCTTTAGAACTTTGCTGGCCTTTTATAAAAGCATGCTGCCCAGTTTTACAAATTTGAATATATTATTCCAATTGTCCTAGGCAGTCATTGGCCTCCAGTCATTTCTATATCACATGAAATACTACTTTGTATATTATTGCTGCATGTCTTATATACTTTAGATCTTTGCTGACCATTTTAAAAAGCTTTCTACACAGTTTTACAAATGTGAATATAGTTTGTCCAACTGTCCCAGACAGCCATTGGCTTTCAGTTGTTTTTATATCACATGAAAAACTACTTTTTGTATTATTGCTACAAGTCTGGTACACTTTAGATCTTCGCCGACCATATTAAAAAGCATGCTTCACAGTTTTACAAATATGAATATAACTTTTCCATCAGTCTTAGACAGCCATTAGCTTCGAGTCATTTCCATATCACATGTAATACTACTTCGTATATTATTTCTACAAGTCCAGTACGCTTTAGATCTTTGCCAAGCATTTTAAAAAGCATACTGCACAATTTTACTAATGTGAATATAGTTTTTCCCATTGTCCCAGGCAGCCATAGACCTACAGTCATTTCTATATGTTAGTATAGAAACAACTTTGTAAGTTACTGCTGTAATTTCAGTATACTTTAGATCTTTGCTCGCTGTTTTAAAAAGCATGCTGTGCAAGTTTTACAAATTTGAATACAGTTTTTCTAACTGTCCCAGACAGCCATTGATGTTTTTTTCTTTGTCAAAGTTACAAAAATGTTAGGAGGTAAAACAGTGCAGACTTTTCTTTTAAGTCTCTAACAATAACAAAAAAAGTATGCAGACTTAATGTTTGCTAAGTTGTAAGAATCTGCCACATTTTCGTACTGCACAGATATTAATGGAAATCAATGGCTGCCTGGAGCAGTTGGGGACATGCATCTGGAAGGCTATTACACAGCAACGTGATTTGCAGAATCATTTGTCAAATGTTTGCTAATTCACTTCACATTGTACAGAAATGAATGGAAACCAATGGCTGCTTGCAACAATTGTAAAAATAAATCCCAAACTCAAACTGTGCAGCATGTATTTGAAAATATTCAGCAAAAATATACATTTGTACAGAAGCTAAGACTTGCCAATGCACGTCCTTTACAAGCCTCCACACGGCCCCTGTACGTCCCTGGGCCACACTTTGAGACCCCTGCATAGGCAGTGTAGGCTTTGCATGTATTATAACTCCATCACACCCACCAAGTAAACATGTATGACTGGCTGAACGTGGCGAGCTAGCTGCAGCTTCCAAGCGTCCATAATAATGATCAGTGACTCCCAAATTCAGAATGGGGCCTTGCTGTTGGGGTCGGCGACTGTTGTTGATGATATGCGGCCGCGGGTGACATGTGCTATTCATACGCGAGCTTGTGTGGTCACGTTCGGCAGCCGGGGAAGTCTTGATTCATGCGGGCATTATGCACGCCGGACGCTTATGGCACCTCTCCCTGTTGCCGTGCAGTCAGGCCCATTTGTTTGGAAATGGGTTTACATACATCTTCTTCCAAATGACTCTCCCTCTTCCCCTCCCTGGGCTCACAGCTCCTGCACACACAGACTGGGTAAACTAGAGGTTACAAACATATGAACTGCTACAGAGAGCAGTTAGATGATGCAAGTCACCCTCTGTTGGCCATGTTGGAGGTCTATGGTGGCTCTTACATGTTGGACTTTAGCTCCTTCAGTAAGGTTCAGTGATGTTGGGTCAAAGTTTGAATTTCCTTTTCAAGATAAATGGCTATAAAGTTTGGTTCTATATCCATATGATTTGTTCACCAGCTATCACATGACACATCACACCCTCAGATATTAGCTTGTTGGCATCGGATTCCAGTTGATTTTAATGCTCTGGCTCTAGCATACATCTGTGAGCTTTTGTGTCCATGCATACCAAAATTCAACTTCAAATACTGCAGCAAAACTCTGCTAGCAGTTCTGAAGAAGAACCTATTTTCTCAATCGGTGTCTTACTATTAGCAATTAGAATTTAAAAGCAATTAGCAATTAAAAACACAATTATTCAGTAAACCTGAAACAGTTTTAGTTATTTAACGTGTGTTCAAGTTTTTTTTCCATATTCCTTTCATTGGTTTAATGTGGGCTGGTCTTGATTTGAGATAAGGGGATGTCATAGTCTTCAGTGGTCCACTTAGGATTTTGCAGTGATGACTGTTGTTGAAATTGTTGTTGCCAATTTTTGAGTGTTAACTTCTTCGTAAATAATACTTGGATTATTGCTTTTATTGTTATGTGTATTTAACGTAACAGAGACACACTTAAGTTTTGAGATCATGCTTTGGGGGCCTTTGATTTTAACATAGTCATTAGCTTTCAGTCCTTTCTATTTGATATGAAATACTACTTTCTATATTATTACTGCAAGTTCATTATACTTTAGCTCTTTACTTGCCATTTTAAAAAAGCTTGCTTTACAGTTTTACAAGCTTTAATATATATTTTTTCCAACTGTTGTAGGCAGCCATTGGCTTCCATTCATTTCTATATCACATTAAATACTACTTTGTATGTTATTGCTGCAAATCCAGTATACTTTAGATCTTTGGTGGCTATACTAAAAAGCATGCTGCCTAGTTTTACAAACCTGAATATACATTTTTCAACTGTAGGCAGCTGTTGGCTTCCAGTCCTGTCTATCTGATATGAAATAGTACTTTATATATTTTTGCCAGTCCAGTCCAGTACGCTTTAGATCTTTGCCTACCATTTTGAAAAAGCACACTGCACAGTTTTACAAATTTGAATACATTTTTCCAACTGTCCCAGGCAGCCATTGGCTTCCAGTTGTTTCTATAAGATATGAAATGCTACGTTGTAAATTATCGCTGCAAGTCCAGTATAACGTTACACAGGTTACAAGTTTTGCAACCTTGCCTTGGAGGCCTTTAATTTTAACATTCAAAGAGCTCCTCATTCTGAATCTAGCAAACATTTGTGAGCCTTTGTGTCCATACATACCTCAGATCCTCCAACAAAACTTGGCAACCCTTTATTTGGATAGTCTGCCTACTGAGGGCTAAACCTATCAACAAAATTATTCTGAGAAAATGTCAGTACATTTATGAACTGTCACATATATACTCTACCGAAACAAAGCGAAACTGCTGAATTGTTGAATCTCAACTAATAAGCTGTTGACATGTTACATATACTTTAAGCAGACTATCCAAAAATAGTGTTAACAAAACTGTGCTAGAAGTTTCCCCTTTTTAAACTTAAGACTTGAGGAGGTTCAGTGGTGTAAGGTAGTTACAACTGGCCCAAGTGCACACTAGTCACTAGCTTTACTAGACTTTGCGCCTGAACTAGCTACCTCATATTGTATCATCTCGTCACATGATCAAATAGAGACTTGAGGTTGGATGACATCTACATATTTTTACATTTTTACTGTATGTATTAGAAAACATCGCAGTTTCATGGTATTGCAGAATTATTATTATTATTATTATTATCAGAATGAACCTTAAAGGACTGAAAACGGAGGAGTTATTTTTACATGAATCAATGATTTATTGCCATAATTGAAACTTGAAACCACTCCCCTGACCCTGGGGAACCCACTGGTTGTTCTGGGTGTGAATGTTAAATTGTTGTTACTGTACTTAATGTTACTGTAGTTTGAAGCATTCTCTGGCACAAGAACATCCTTCGAGAAAAAACAAATTCTATTAAATTGAATAAAATTTTTAATGGAGGTATGTGTAGACAGTCTCTCTTTTGAAAATAACTTAATTGAAGGGGAGATTCTCCATCCAGTTGTATTATTTTAAATGTCGTAGATAAGCAAATGTACACGGTATGATAACCATCAGTTTTCATATCAAGGTATACTGCTGCAACCTTAAACCGCACTACCTGCTCTATCTATATTAATGCCCCGGAGGAGGTTTTGTATTTGTGGTCATGGCCCTCCAAACTCTGGAAAAGCTTCCCTGTTGAAATGACTATCACCACCTCCATGACAGCGTCCTGCTACCTCAGTGACTTTTTAATTATATAAAATATACGACTTTAAAATAAACTTGTAAAATTAAACTTATTTTGTGGGGTAATTTTGTGTCTCTGTGGTCATTTTGCACCTTTTTACAGTTATTTTGTGTCACTTTGGGGTAATTTAATGTCTCTTTTGGTCATTTTGTGTCTCTTTATGGTTGTTTTGCCCTTTTTTGTAGTTGCGATAATAATTTTGTGTCTCTCTGGGGCCTTTGTGTCTTTTTTTGGTAATTTTGTGTCTCTTTGGAGTCATTTGGTGTGCTTTCAGGTCATTTTGTGTCTCTGTGAGATCTTTTGTGTCTCTTTGGGGTCATTTAGTGTCTGTTTTCCCTTTTTGTAGTTATTTTGTGTCTCTGAGATACTTCTGTGTCTCTCTGGGGGTTTTGTGTCTTTTCTGGTCATTTTGTGTCTCTGCTGTTGTTTTGCCTTTCTGCATTATGGGGCCTTTTTGCCCTGTCTCTTTTTGCTCTTTTGATTTTTTTTGTCTTTGTTTGTCCCAATCATTTCTGTTATTTCAGTCATAGGTATAGATTTCAATGAGGGGGGACGCAGGGGACATGGCCCCCTCATTACATAGGACATGTTCATTTGTCCCCTCCCATTAAAAACAATTAAAATAGCAGAGGACTTTTATTTTGTAAAAAAAATAAAGACAGTTACACCATAAATTGATGCAGAAAATGCACAAATTGGTGGACAGAATTAAACAGAATGCATAAAATTAAATTTTGGATGCTAAAAAGTTTCTGGCAGAGGACAGTCAACCCCGCCATTTCATGAAACAAAACCTATGCCCTTGGTTTTAGTGTTAAAAAGTAATAAGCTATTAGGAGTTGGGGTTATTATCATTATTTTATAGCAGAAATTGTGCTGTCACTAACAATGCTTTGCTAACTAAGCCTGGTTACCTACAAAGCTATCCTGTGACATATTATTTCAAACTTCAGTACATAATTTTTGGAGGACTTCTGCAAATTCCCCAAACTTTCTCATTAATTTGTGAATTAATTACATTTTTTAACTATAATTTATGCTGTTGCAGTTCCTTCGTACTCACAGAAGTTGATAAAAGTCTCCCTGACCTTTCAACTCTTTAACTTTACAGTCTCGAGTAGAGACACCAGACGTGATTTCTGGATGTGTGACAACTGCAAAGCCTCTACAGCAGTATGATTGGCCACACTTACAGGCACACTCTCTCTTCCCCGCTTCACAGAGCTGCTGCTAGCCCCCTCATTCCCCCCTCCTATCTCCTCCCTCCTTCTCCGTCCAGGCCTGGCGTGAGCGCTCAAGCCAGCAGCATCACAAAAGCGGCTTTGAGGGGATTGCATGCTGGCCGCCGACCCCTCTGAGCTCACACCCACCACACATTACTCACCAGCAGGCCTCGGTGCAGACTGCAAGCCAGGCTAGGAAATAGTGTATGTCACACAGGGCTGGAGGGGGGACTCTGTCATACTACTAACCTCTTTCCTCTGTTTTCGTTTCAGAGCTTTTTTCTTTGACTTTAAAGGGGAATCTTTAGCTTGTATAAATGATGAAGAGAATTAAACAATGCGGCACAGAATTGAGCACAATAGAACTTTGTTATTCAACCATGTTGGGAAATTGCCTCAGCATGGACTGTCAAGTCAAATATCCCTCTCAGCTTTTGGCTTTTGGTCGTGCACTGTCAGTTCGTCATTCCAGGAAGTGATGCTGACTGTGTCTCCATTTGTTGCCTGTTTTGGCAAGAGTTTGCTTCAAAAACCAGGATTTTGTTTTCTGCCGAGCAGGATCACATTAAATCTGTCCTTCAGAGGATTCAAACAGGTTTCTCTCTGTTGATATAAATAGTTTTTGGAGTATTTTTCACACTGCCAGAAAGGTGGTGTCGCATTCAGCGCATCATGTATTGTCAATTTGGGACAAATCACATCTTTGTTGCTTTTCAACGCACATGCTGGTACGGACGCATATCGCCTGGAACAGAGGCGGATTATCAGACAATGGGTCCCTGGGCAAAGATCTGCAAAAGGCCCCCCCACCTCTCCTTAATAGAAAGACACACCCACATTACAGTTGTTTAGCTTATTTTTGTGTCGTTTGTTTTGCAACTCTTTGTGATCATAATGCATCTTTCTGTAGTCTCTTTGGTATGATTTATTGTCTCTTTTGGTTACTTTATGTCTCTTTGGGGTAATTTTGTGTCTTTTTTGGTCATCTTGTGTCACTTTGTGGTTGCTTTGCCCCTCTTGTAGTTATTTTGTGTCCCTCTGAGTTAATTTTGTGTCTCTTTATGGTAATTTGTAGTCTCTTTGGGATAATTTAGTGTCTTCTTTGGTCATTTTGTGTCTCTCTGATGTAATTTTGAGTCTCTTTGAGTTAATTCTGTGTCCCTGAGTTAATTTCGAGTCTCTTTGAGTTAATTTTGTGTCTGTTTGAGGTAATTTCGAGTCTCTTTGACTTAATTTAGTGTCTCTTTAAGGTGATTTTGTGTCTCTTTGAGGTAATTTTGTGTCTTTTGGGGGTAAGTTGTTGTCTTTTTTGGTAGTTTTGTTTTTCTTTATGGTTGTTTTGCCTCCTGTTGTAGTAATTTTGTGTCTCTTTGAGGTAGTTTTGTGTCTTTTGGGGGTAATTTTGTGTCTTTTTGGTCATTCTGTGCCTCTTTGTGGATGTTTCACCCATTTTTGTCATTACTTTGTGTCACACTGGGAAGTTTTATGACTTTATACCCCCATTTGTCTTCACTTTGTTTGTCTTTGAGGTAATTTCATGTCTTTTTTGGTCATTCCGGGTCTCTCTGTGGTTGTTTTGCCCCTTTTTTGTAGTTATTTTGTGTCTCCTTAAGAATTTCTGTGACCTTTTGAGGTAATTTTGTGTGCCTCTGGTGTAATTTGATGTCTCTTTGGTGTCATTTTTTTGTCCTTTTTGGTCAATTTCTGTCTCTTTGTTTTGCCCCCTTTTGTGACTCTTCAGTGTCTTTTCTGGCATTTTCTGTCTGTTTGTACTTTTGTGTCTCTTTTTTGGTTATTTTGTGTCTTTGTGGATGTTTTGCCCCGTTTGTAGTTGTTTTGTGTCTTTGTGCAGTTCCCTTGCATCTCTTTGTGGTCATTTTGAATATCTTCCTGGCCAGTACATGTTAATTTCAGTGACATTTTGCAGATGAAGGCCAGGGGGACCCCCTTACGCTTTGGGCTCCTGGGCCTGTGCCTGATATGCCCGTTCAGTAATCCTTCCAGGCCCTGGAACAGTATCACTGTTCATGTGGATGTCTTCATTGTCAAAATAGGAGAAAAGACTGAAAGCATGTATTATGTTCCCACAACCTCCAAATCAAGGTCTTCCACAGGGACGCCTCCTTTGTATGACTGAACTTGAGATAATGCAGGGTGTCATGTAAAATGAAATTACATGCAGCACGCTGTTCTCTCCCCTGCACAGCACTGTGCGTCTTGTTCTCATGACTGTAACCTTCATATTGTAGGTGTGAAACGAAAGCTTAGCAAAGCATGGCCAATTCTCAGCGGTTACGCCTGTGGTTGGCGACTGTGTGCTTCAAATTCAGCCCTCCCCGGTGCGCGCGGCTG
Source organism: Epinephelus moara (assembly GCF_006386435.1). Classification (NCBI taxonomy): domain Eukaryota; kingdom Metazoa; phylum Chordata; class Actinopteri; order Perciformes; family Serranidae; genus Epinephelus; species Epinephelus moara. The sequence goes on from NC_065520.1 coordinate 1,557,301, forward strand.
TGTTTGTCGTACACCTCTCGGATTAGCAGTCCACAAGCACAAAATCCTCCCAACAATGACTAACGCACGTCTCAGTACGTCGCCACAGAAACTCTTTAGTTTAGCCTACATTTATCAAACCTGTGTGTTCTCCTGCAGCTAAAACTCTGAATGACGCTGTTATGTAACGCTGCTCTGTTCTCCCAGTAATCTGACTGTATGTGTTTGAAAAAGTTGCACCCACAGGAGTCTATGTCAGAGCTGTGATACATATTCTGATGTTTAAATGTCTGTTTATATCCAAAATGTTTGAGGAAGGAGCTGATCTCAAGGTTAGGCAGCAGCTTTTGAGGCTTTGTGTGTCTTTACAAAGCTTAGATTTTTGTTTTTAACAGCCTCTTTAATAACTTAATCTTTATTCAGAGGCTGATTCAAACTCTTATAGAAAATGAGTCTTATATTTAGTTACCATTTTTCTTAAAACTTTTTTCCGAAAGCTTCAAGAAACAAGACTCTAATCAGGAAAATGGCATTTCATAAGCGCAGGAAACAAAGCAGCTTTGGTGAAAAGTAGAAAAAAATAATAATCTATTCATTGTAAACATTTATCACTTCCCTCCTGGCTCACTGCTGTGTTATTGTATTCCTGTGCTGCACTTTCCAAGAAATCACCTGTCAATCAGGCTGTGTAGGCGGCACTGTTTTGTCCCTTTACATACATCCTCTGTTGTTGACGTTTGAGTCTCTTTCGCTGTATGTTTTCTCAGTTAGCGGGGCCATTGCTGCTTATGCTTAGTGTGCTGTTCTTCTTCTTCTGCTTACTCCAAACAAACTGAAAACACATCATGTTCCCAGTAAAGAGTTGCCAGACAAACAGTGTTCAGGAGCGGCAAATGGGAAAGCTTTCATGAACTTGCTGTAAGGCCGGACTGCAGGCAGGCGGTGGACATCAACAAATATTTGCACAGATCTATTTTGGGACAAACTGAACCTCATGTGAAAATGCAAAAGATTATGAGCTCAGGTCTCAAAAGTGAGTGTTTTGTAGTTTTTATCAAGTATTGTAGATACATTTATACTTAGAACTTTCACTTTAATAAAAGTAGCAAAACAACAGCGTAAAAATACTAACAGGTAAAAGTCCTGCATTCAAAACTTTACTTTGACGGGGTTAGATAAGTATTATTAACAAATTATAAAGTATTAAAGTCAATGTACTCATGAAGAACAGTCTCTTTCTCTGATATTGTTATTTAGTGTACATTATTATACAACACAGCCCTATTTTCAGCTTTGTGATATAATCCAGTGGGTTTCTTTAGGTTAATTTTGTGTCTTTTTGGGGTCATTTTGTGTCTCTCTGTGGTTGTTTTGCCCCTTTTTGTTGTTATTTTTTTTGTCTCTTTCAGAAAATTTGGTGTCTTTTTTGGTCATTTTGTGTCTCTTTGTAGTTGTTTTGCCCATTTTTGTATCTCTTTGGGGTAATTTAGTGTCTTTTTTGGTAGTTTTGTGTCTCTTTGTGGTTGTTTTGCCCCTTTTTGTAGTTATTTTTTGTCTCCTTGAAGTAATTTAGTGTCTCTTTGTGATTTTAAAATAAATAGATAAATAAATAATTACATTTCTAAAATCTATTGACCTTGAGAAGTTGGAGAATTGCAATCCCTCTGCATATATAAAAACACAAAAATCACCAAAAGTGGAGATCCATGGTTTACAGTTGACAGTGCTGAAAATATATTATTGAACTACTGCATTGATGCACAGTCAAGGTGGTCAAGGTAGAGCTGATTTTAGTTACTGTATGTACTGTTGGGAAGTGACAAGAAAACTAGAGTCGCACAAAGTGTTGGGGAAACTACTTTAAAAGCATACTGCAGCTTTGCAAGCTTCCAATATCGTACACTGGAATAAGTTGAACTACAGCAAAGTTACCCGAGGGAGAAATCTAGTTTGGTTTTCTAAAGCTACTTGGAAAAAAAGTTGGTCAAACTACTTCGTAAAAAATAGTCGATCAAATTGACAATGTACATGTGATACAAAATGATAACAAAATATAGCTAAAAAAAACACAAAAAAATCACATGCCAAGAAAAAAATGCCACACAGTCTTAGGCGTAGATTTCAGGGGGGATACAGGGGGACACATTCCCTTCAATATTTAGAACATGTGTATTTGCAGAGGACTTTTTTTCCTCACAATTAAAGTCATGCAGAAAAGGCTCAAATTGGTGTATAAAACAGGAAAATTACGAGTGTGATGCTCAGAATTTTCTGGCGGACCCCGTCATTCATGTTGAAACACAACCTACGCTCCTTAGCGAATCCAGTCGTGCTCATTTCACCACGAGTCATGGCTGAGGTACGTATTAGCACAGCTGGTATTGATTTGGGATTGGAAATCAATACGGGATGTCATAATTTGGCCTGAAATAGGTTGTGTAGTGTTAAAGAATGCAGATTAAAGCACATGTGTGGTGTTTTGGCAAATTGGCATAGATTTTGAAGGGGACATTTAGAACATATTTATTTGTCTGCTGCAATAAAAACACAACAGTAGCATAAGATTTTTTTTTGATGAAATTAAAGACATTTCCACCATAAACTGGTGCTGAAAAATTCACCAGAATGCAGGAAATTAAATGTTTCATGCTTAAAAGCCCCTTATATTCCTACACACAATTGAGTTTATTGTTTAGTATTCACTTATTCATTGGTCATAACCTAAAAAAACAAAATACCTAACTATTTATGTAAAGTGCAAGAAATGTCCGCTTTAGTTTTGTACACTGTGTCCATCGGTTACCTGTTGTCAGTCCAAATGGGGGGGCTGCACTGAGCAGGATTACTCAGGTAGCCAGGTAACTTCTAAAATAGCATGCAACAACTTCCCTGGACATTTGTTCATAAATGGCATATAATCAATACTTTAGGTTTAGTTTCACAAATTCTGCCTGATAAAATGTAGAATCATTTCTTTTATGGCCCAAAATTGTTTATTGTTTCAGTTTAACTACATGAAAATGGCAAAAAAAGTAATTTAGCTACTTGAATCACAATACAAATAGGAATGTAGTTGCAAAATGTCGTTAAACTACTAGTTTAACTAGCATTGGTCACAGACAAGCTACATAGTGCACAGCGACAGCGCCCGATAAATTATATTTAATAGAGCAAAGTTTCTCTCTGAGAAATGTGTCTTCATCAGACACTGTCAAGTAAGCAGCACAGAGCAGACACAAACACACTCACCATGTTTGCAATTGGCTTGATTAAGAATCAATCTGCTCTGTCAATGAACAATCAGAGCACAGCTACACACTCTGGTACTCCGATACTCAACGAGGGGTCAATGTGTGCTCACACAAAATGGCTGAGATAGAACATAAGAAAAATAAAAACAACATACAAAAGCATGTTGGATGTACCTCTGTACCAGCTGGAGAGGTGCTAATTTACCTCTTGGGCACTGCTGAGGTGCTCTTGAGCAAGGCACTGAACCCCCAGAATGCTCCAGGGAGAGCCATAATAAAGCTGACCCTGTGTGTATCAACGCAGGGGTCTCTGACATGAAAAAGATTGAGAACCACTCACCTAAATAATCCCAAAGACAACCCTACAAATAGTGGCAGAAGTAGATTTTTTTTTTTTTGTTTTGTTTGTTAAACCTTTATCTGCAAAGTAACTATAGCCATAGAAATGCAGTAAAAAGTATCATAATTCCTTCTGAAATTAAGTGTAGCATAAGTATGAAGTGGTGGAAGAAGTATTCAGATCTTAATTAAGAGAAGATGTTAATTAGTAATACCCCACTGTAAAAATACTCCATTACGAGTGAAAGTGCTGAAAGCATAAAAAGTAAAAGTACTTCATGCAGATGAATAAGGAATTTCGGACAGTTTGCATTTTCAGTCAGAGCATCAATTGAATGGACTTCAGTTCCCACCTATATCAGATTATGTCCAAGTTTTAGTATTTTTAAAACAAAACTTAAAACATGGCTTAAGACAAACCAATCACGTGATCACTGATTGAAACCTTTGCATTGTTTCAACTATCTGACTATATCATGTATGTTTTGTGTGACGTTTTACATGTGATGTACTGTTTATAAATTAACAAACTGATTTGCTTTTAATTGTTTGTATTGTGTTATATTGGACCGTAGATGCATCTCAGCTATATAGCTAATTCTGTCTCGACAGTTGTGTTGTGCATGACCCCTGTTAAACAGAAACATGAGGTAATAAACCAAACTAAGCTAAGATAAATTAAACTAAACCAAGCTAAACTAAGCTAAGATAAGTTAAACTAAACTAAATACCACAAAGCCAAGCTAAGCTAAGCTAAGGTAAGCTAACATAAGCTATGCTAAACTAAATTAAACTAAACCAAACCAAACCAAACCAAACCAAGCTAACCTCAATCAAACCAAACTAAACCAAACCAAACCAAACCAAAGTTATGATAAGCTAAGATAAACTAAACTAAACTAAAGATAAACTAAACTAAACAAAGTTAAGCTAAGCTAACCTAAGCTAAGCTAAGCTAAATTAAACAAAGCTGAGCTAAACTAAACTAAACCAAGCTAAGATAAGCTAAACTAAAATATACTAAAAACACTAAACTAAACTACGCTAAGCTAAACTAAAATAAACTAAGTTTAGTTTAGTTTAGTTCAGCTTAGCTAAGCTAAACTAAAGTAAACTAAAGTAAACTATGTTTAGCTAAATTAAACTATGCTTAGCTAAGCTAAACCAAACTAAGATAAACTAAGCTAAACTAAGCTAAGTTTAGCTGGAAGAAGCTAAGCTAAGCTAAACTAAACTACACTTAGCTAAGCTAAACTTAACTAAACTAAACAAAGCTTAGCTAAACTAAACTAAGCCTAGCTAAGCTAAACTCAAATAAACTAAAGTATGTTTAGCGAAACTAAAGTATGTTTAGCAAAACTAAACTAAACTAAACTAAATTATGATAAGCTAAGCTAAATTAAACTAAACCAAACTAAATTAAACTAAGCTAAGCCAAGCTAAACTAAACCTAACTAAACTCAACTAAACAAAGCAAAGCTACATTAAACTAAGCTAAGCTAAACTAAAATAAACTAAAAAATTATTTTTAAATCTATGTATATTTTATTCTTTCCTTTGTGGGTTTCTACGTCACCTGCACATACAAACTGTTCTTATTTACTATTTCTGGGTTTCTTGGGGCCTTGAAATTGTACTTCATGTGTTCTCCTCCACTGGTTTAGTATTGTCTTGGCATAATATTTATATATAATATAGTTTTTGTTTTTCAGAGTGCACCCATCTGATTCTAATGTTTTTTTTCCTCTTTGTCTCTTCCTCTTTCAGGAGAGTCCCCTGGCAACACACACACACACACACTTACACACACACACCAAACTTTTGTCCTCCTATGACTCCCCTCCTTGTCCCCCATCCTCCCCCTGATGCACAACCTCTGGAGGTAAGGGCCTTAGCTTGTGTGAGTGTGTGTGTGTGAGTGTGTGAGCTTGTACCGTCTCTCTGTCTCTCCCCCAGCAGAAGCGGACACGCCGTCTCCCCAGCTTCCGTTTTCCTCTGCACGCCCGCTGCTGGAGTATTCACGCTTCAGGCTGTTTTCTTTGAGAGAGAGACACAGAGAGACAGACAGAGAGTATAAAAATATGCAAATGCTATTGTTGAAGCGCAGAACGAAGAGGGGGGGGGGCTTCTTTTACACCCCCTCACCTCCCTGCTGCTGCTGCTGCCACCGTTGCCACTTCCGCCTCCATCCATCCATCCATCCATCCATCCATCCATCCATCCACTACATGGAGAGAGGAGGAGGAGGGGGGGCTTCAGGTCTGAGAGGGGGAGACAACACGGGCAGGATATTGAAAATATGCTGAAAGGCCACTATTGTCTGTTTCAGTTGAGGCCTATTCTCTGGACCCAATTGTAGAATTCAGACACACACACACACACACACACACACACACACACACACACACACACGTGCAGCTATTGAGATAATGAAATCCATCACACAACCCACAAGGCCAGACCTACAAATGTCTCAAAGAGAGGGAGAAGACAGAGTGAAGCAGCAGCCTTCATCATGTACAGTACTGTATACTGTACATTATAATGTATGCATATGACTAAACACACTGCTCTGACAGCACTGCATGCTAACAGTCTTAGCAATTAATGTTACGTGAATTGAAATGATGGATAAGAGAAAAACAGAAGGGACAAACTGGCTGGTTAGACATCGGCTCAGGTTTAAGGTGAGGTTATGTGACATCATCACTCCACATCCTAATAACATAGATGTAAGATCATCAGAGTATTATCACCAAGGGACAGTTCACTTCCAAACTAAGAATAAATTTTTTTAATCTTACCTGTAGTGCTATGTATCAGTCTAGATTGTTTTGGTGTGAGTTGCTGAGTGTTGCAGATATTGGCTGTGGAGATGTCTGCCCTCTCTCCAATATATTGTACCAAATCTTCGACTTGTGGTGCTCAAAGCACCAAAAATGTACTTTTGAAAACTCAACAGTAATGTCTCTTTCCAGAAATTATTACCTGGTTACTCAAGATAATCCACAGAGCTTGTTGTGAGCAGTTTGATGTATGAACTATTTCTTTTTAACGTACTATACCTGCCAACCGTATCACTGCGCAGACCACACATTCTCACTCCCAACAACATCTAACTATGACGCTCTGGGTACCAGTTTAACATCCTTTTTGGACACTCCGATACTCATCATGCATTGTGTCTTTTCAGAATAAACCTCCATTTTACAAATAAATTCTGTCTCTTTTTTTATTTTCATTTAACCCCTTATTTTAACCAGTTAAGTTTCGTTGAGATCAGCAGCCTCTTTTACAAGGGAGCTCTGGCCAAGACAGCAGCACACAAAAAAGTTACAGCCAAACAACCACACAATAAAAAACACAAAAGATACACATTATCATGCAGAAATGTTAGAACACATATGCACAATGACAAACTCTTTTAAAGTAAACTCAAAATGTAGGTGAAAAACTTTGTTTTTGGTTTATTTCCTTAGGTATTGGGCAACAAAAACACATGGGTAGGCCTAGAAAAAAACAAAAACAAATGTTTTTCTTAAAATAAGAATGTTTGTCACTAATCTAATATAATGTGACATGCTACACATACTAGCCCACTACGTTGTTTTTAAAATAACTATTGACATTTGGATTCACATGGGACACAAACAGAGGTCTCCTGAGTAGAAGTTCAGAGTTAGTTTGACCCATCCATGCCCCCTCCCTCCTGCCCTATGTGGACTTTTGCCCTCTTTATACGATGGCAGTTGCCTTGGTGGGTCACTTTCTGATGCCACTGACCAAGTGTCTGTATTTGACAGGTTGGGAGTGAGACTGGGTTGGCAAAAGGAAGTGTGCATCTACTCATAAATGAGAGGCTTGTGCTCATGACAGTGCAAGATGTAAACATTAACAGCATCCTCCTTGGCTGAGCTGTAATGCTACCTATTTCAGTGGTTCTAGGTGAGCTAGCAGTAGATGCACGCTTCCTTCTGATCTGTGATACACTTGGGTGTTGTAGCTTAATAGACAGAAAATAGTTCCTCCATAAAACTGCTCACAATAAGGTCTGTGGATTATCTTGAGTAACCAGGTCATGATTTCTGCAAAGAGACATTGCTGTTGAGTTTGTATTTTTTGCCATCTAGTTCCATTATTTTGGAGATAAGGCAGACATCTTTACGGCTGATATCTCCAACACTTGGCAACTCACACCAAAACAATCTAGACTGATAAATAGCACTACAGGTAAGAGGAAAAGTTTTGGTTTTGGGTGAACTGTCTCTTTAAGTATCAAAAGTTAATAGTGTATTGTTACTAATGCTTGAACAAGTGAGCAGCATTCTATTGTTGTAACAAGTATATGTAGCAACTTTATATACTTTAAGGTAGTTTAATTTCTGATGACCTCTTATGGCATTTTATGGCAGAATAGCAAACTGTTGCAATCGACGCAGTTCTGAACATAAACTCTTGGCAGAAGCAACAAAACCATTTTTAAATCAATACTTTGTGACAAATTATAGATTTCTTTAGCCACACAAAAATGTACCATGATTGGATAAATTAAATAAACCCTGAAAAGCTAATGCAGGACCCCGACACAAAGGTTTATAATATATATCCCAACTGGTCCAGCCACGGGGTCCAGATTTCTCCTTAGTCATTATTTCAAGGTCCACACAGTTTAATACATTCGGCATCATACTTGTGTTTGGCCATGTCATCGAACTAGTTTGCTGTCTCTGTCAAGTAGCTGTCTGTTAGTCGCTCATTCTACAGCAGGAAATGGCACTGTCAAAAATTCACTGTACTTAAAAATAAAATGTGTTTTTTACAAAGTCGACATGTTTGTAAGTCATTGGAACCATGACCCACTTTTGGACCACAATCCTCCAGTTGGGAACCACTGCTCTAGCACTGTCCCTGAGTAAATGTACTTAGTTGTTGTTCACCACTGGCTGAGACAGAGGTGGGATGCAGTGGACACATCCCCCTCAGTATATAGAATATGTGCAGAAGTGTGTTGCTACTATGCCAGAAGAAAACAAACATACAAAAAAATAAAATAAAAAAATAAGTATCAGGTAAAGACGTGAAGATTATGTTATCGCAAGATATTTCACATTAAAACAAATATTGTCACGCTGTCACAAGAAGCCTTTCTTGTAAAAAAACGCCACGATTTTCTTGTTAAAACAATATTCTACTTATCTTGTTACATGAAACGTTTCGCATAACTTTATAATGTAATCACTTATTACATAATAAGTAAATATGTGAAAATTGATCATATTATATGAAACATTTCAGATTATAACGTGACAAGTGATAATGTTATTACGTGAAACATTTCATGTTACTCCATGTTAAGTGATAATGTTATTACATGAAACATTTCACGGTATTACATGGTATGTGATAATGTTATTACATGAAACATTTCACGTTATTCCGTGATAAGATAATGTTATTACATGAAACATTTCACGTTATTCCGTGATAAGTGATAATGTTATTACAAGAAACATTTCACGTTATTCCGTGATAAGTGATAATGTTATTACGTGAAACATTTCATGTTATTACGTTATAAGTGATCATGTTATTATGTGAAAATTTCACGTTATTACGTCATAACTGATAATGTTATTACTTGAAATATGTCACAACAAGATAACTTTATTTTTTTACAAGAACATTTCTTGTTATAATGTGAAAATATCTCATAACTTGAAACTTTTCATGTTATTACCTGTTACTGATCTTTTTTTTTCTGGCAGCAATACACTTCCATATCCCCCCAATAAATACATGAAAGTAACATTTAATTCAACAAAATTGAAGACATTTCCGCCATAAAGTGATGCAGAAAATGCAGAAATTGGTGCATAAAAATTCACCAGAATGTAGGAGATTAAGTGTTTGATGCTCAAAAAGTTTCTGGAGGACCCCCAAAACTCAACCTTTCATATGTGCCCCTCCCGATATTAAAATGTTACCTACGCCCACGGGCTGAGAGGAAGTCTAATCAGCTAAATCAATTTATATCACCTGTGTTCACATTAGAGAAGTGATATATTTGCAGAAAATACACACACAGAAAAGTAAGACAGGGAAATCACAGACACATACAGTAGAAACTATAGAGACAGAAACACACACACACAAACACACACACAAACACACACACACACACACACACACACACACACACACTCTCAGAGAGAATAAGAGTGTAGCTCTGTGATAGTGGGAAGCCCATTTGTAAAGCCCTCACGCTCTCTGGAAGACTTTTTGAAGTGATTATGAAGACAGTTCAGATCAAAGGATTTGACAAGTCTGAGTGCGCGCCAAATATGAGGCCGGGTAATCACACTCAAGCCCCTCCATACAAGATGGCAGTGGTCCCCCCAGCTGCTTTGCAAATGTAATGTGACACTTACGGATAAACAGATTATCAAGGAATGGAGGGGTGGGGTTTGGGTGAAGGGACCAAAAAAGAAAAAAAAATCTCCACAACTTGTAGAAATTAGAGGGGGAGATATAGTTTATTTAATGAACTCTGGGGATGGGCAGTGTCAGAGAAACGATGATTAATTCTCCGCCGCTGATACAGGTCTAAACGATATAATTTGGGAATATTAGTGGGAACATTAGATGATGAGGCAGTATTTCTCGTGGTGGTGTGGGAGACTCGGGGCTCGGGAGACTGTGTTTTTTTTCTTCCTTTCTCTTTTCCTTCACTAGTTATTATAGATTAATCCATAATCCTCACCACCTAAAGACATTTTTGTCAGTGAAGCTCAGGGATAGAGCTGGTAGATTTTTTTTTTTGAATATATCTCCACTCGTGCTCATTTCCCCTCAGCATGATGTCACATTGTCACGTCTCCTACTGAAAATACTCTATCGCCAGCTCCTCTCAGATATACTGTTTCATAAGGTATTTTGGCTGAGCTGAGGTGGGACAGTTTATGTAACTGGGAATTTTCTACATCATGTACAATTTTTTAAAAACTTAATGCCATGTAAACTGTGATGTTCAGTGCTCTTAGTAAGACAAAAATGCTCCTAATGTGCTGATATGGATAATTTTTAGTGTTTTATGAATGAATTCAAGCTGTATATGGTATAAATACATCATTGTCAAGGACATAACAGACTTATTTAACACACTGTACTGTATTATTTAAAGGAATTTCTTGTGCATTAAGTGTGTCAAGGTTTTTAATGCCAAACTCCACTGAGAAAAGTGACATTTTTAATTTGCTTTATTCTCTGTCTGTGCAATATTTCAGGACTCTAGAATACAACACTCTGAATAAAGTGAAAATATCTTTTGCAACAGACGTTGCAGAACAGTTTGACGTATTACATGCCATCACTGTCCAATGAAAACAATGATGAATTGACTTCTTCAAATAAATTCTCACAATATGCTGATATGAATTTCAATGTTTTTTATGGATGAATTCAAGTTGGCACAAATTTATCAATGTCAAGTTTGCAACTGTGTCATCATGTTAAATAACATACTTGTACTGTAATTCAAGGAATGTCTTGTGCCTGAAATGTGTAGAGGTTTTTAATTCCAAACTCTGTTGAGAAAAGTAGCATTTTTACAGCTGTTTTGCTTTGTCTGTCTCTACAGCATTTTAAGACCAAACTTTGACTGAAATAAAAGTGGTCTTTCATGCAGCACATGTTGCATAATAATTTGACATATTGCTTGTCATGGCTGTCCAGTGAAAACCATGCATCTCGAAATTTGGTGATTCTAAATTAATGTGCAGATTTTTAGTGCTTTTAAGAAGGGATTTAAATCAGCATGATGTCAAGATAAATGTCAAGTTTTGCAACCGTTGTAACCTTAAATAACACACTTGTACTGTAATTCTTGTGTCTGAGGTGTAGAAGATTTTAATTCCAAACTCCATTGAGAAAAGTAGCATTTTTAATTCTTTTGTTGATCTGTCTGTCTGTGTAGCATTTGAACACTCTAGAACACCAAACTCTGAATAAAATAAAAGTGGTCTCTTGTGCGGCCGGAGTTGCACCTATTTCACATATTACATGTCATCACTGTCCAGAAAAAAATATGCATCCACAAATGTGTTGATTTTGACTTCCTCAAATAAATTCTCATAAAGTGCCAACACAAATTAGTTAAAGTGTTTTAATGGATGAATTCAAATTGGCATGAATACTTCAAGTTCAGGTTTGCAACTGTCTCATCATGTTAAATAACATACTTGTACTGTAAGTCAAGGAATGTCTTGTGCCTGAAATGTGTAGTGGTACATTATTCGAAACTCCATTGAGAAAAGTAGCATTTTTACAGCTGTCTTGTGCAGTCTGTACTGCATTTAGGACTCTAGAACTCCAAATTTTGATCAAAAGAAAAGTGCTCTCTGGTGCAGCAGATGTTGCAAAACAATTTGACATATTACACGTCATTACTGTCCAGTAAAAAGCTAAGCATCTGCAAATTTGGTGATTTTGAATTCGACAATAAATAAGTTCTCACAATAAGCTGATACTAATGAGTTTTTGTGTGTTTTTTTAAAGAATGAATTCAAGTTGGGAAGAATGCAGTAATGTCAAGGTAAACTGTGTCGTAATCTCAAATAACACACTTGTACTGAGGTATTTTACTCCAAACTTCGTTGAGAAAAGTAGCATTTTTATTTCTTTTTTGTTCTGTCTGTCTGTACGGCACTTAAGGACTCTAGAACACCTGACTTTAATTAAAATAAAAGTGGTCTCTTGTGCGGCAGATGTTGCAAAACAATTTGACATATTACATGTTGTTGCTGTCCAGTGAAAACCATGCATCTGCAAATCTGGTGATTTTGAATTCTTCAGATAAATTGAAGGAGCGTGGGGTAGTACTTCTTCATCAGTTGATGATACATCATTTGACTTTATGAAAAATGCTTGGTCACAAAAAAAACAACACCAAAAGTTGATGTCATGGAGATACAAGGTTTTCCCAGGACAGTGACAATGCAATTTCTTGACTCTGTCCTCAGAAAAGCAATGCACTTTTAAATAAATGTCACTGATCTGATTGTAAAACAAATACTGTGTGTTCACAGCTGTTTACTTCATCGAGATCTGCACACGCAGTCTGTTTCTGTGCATGGAGTACTTATTTGCTTTAATGCAATCAACAGCACAATAAAAACACAACAAGAGAAGCTTTGCTCCGTGTCTGTTTTGTCCTCTAAGTGTCTCTACATTTGCCTCCTTACATTAAAAACAAAGTCCTTTCCTTTCATTGTGTGAGGTGATAAAAGTGGTCCTGAAGTGGCTCACTCAGAGTCACCGAGTGTCCATTTGTCCAGTCAGAAGAGGGTGTGCTTCTTCTTTCTTTCTGTATGTGTGTGTGTGTTCTGAATGACCCTTGTGGGGTGGGGGACAAACGTCTCTTTGAGGGCGCACGGACAGATGGATGAACGGGGCGACTCAGCGACAGACACAGAGGACTGAGGCTCCAGTGTAGCTGCGCCACGTGGCCTCAATTCCCTTTCATCTCTACAACTCGTCCACTTCCTGTCCCCACACTCGCACAAACACGCCAAACCATGATGCAGCACACGGCGACGGATACGCGGATGGGTTTAAGTAAAGGTGTTTTTGAGGGAACAAGATCGGGCCGTTTCCCAATGACAACTCCTTTCAAACAACTCCTGGCCTTATTTGTATATAAATATTTTTTGGTTTTTGCAAATACAGATGCCAAAAGCTGACAAGAGCACAGAGACAGAGAGGCAGGAGTACAAACTGTGCGGCTGAGAAAAAGAAACCCCATGGAGCTGATAAAAATATCTCACCCCAAAAGAGAAAAGAGGGAGAAAAAAACAAGTTCACCAGCAGAGACACAGGTGAATTTGTCACAGAAACAAAATAGTGCCAAAAACTGATATGGAGTGGCATCGTAGAATTTGTCTCTGTGTAGAGAATGGAAGAAACCTTCAATAATTATTAAAAAAACACCTTTGAGTTCTTATTGTGCCACAAAAACAACAGAATATTTGCCACCACATTGGACATAATTCTTTCTTTTCCATTTTTAATACCAAACTGCAGTGGCAGATCTTTGTATAGGTCGCCTATACAAAGATCTGCCACTGCAGTTTCTTATGTCGCATAAGAAGTCGCCAAAATTGACATTTTGAAACTAAGACTAGGGGCTGCTGTGGCTCAGAGGTAGAGCGGGTTATCCACCAATCAAAAGATCAGCGGTTTGATCCCGGACTCCTCCAGGCTGCATGTCTAAGTATCCTTATGCAAGATACGGAACCCCAAATTGCTCCCGATGGCTGTTCCATTGGTGTGTGAATGTGTTAAAAACTGAGTAGCAGGTGGCACCTTGCATGGTAGCCTCGGCCACCAGTGTATGAATGTGTGTGTGAATGGGTGAACGTGACTCGGAGTGTAAAAAGTGCTTTGAGTGGTCACTAGATGACTAGAAAGGCGCTATACAAATGCAGGTCCATTTACCTTGGCGCTGTATGCCTCCCCAAACCAGTCAAGCTGCAGTCTGTCTGTTCAAACTCATACGTCGCCATGACAGCAGACAATGTTTCAAATATGGATTTTGCTGCAAGAAACTACAGATTCTAAAACATGGATGTTTCACACACAGAAGATCTATACAATCAGCACAGTTTTAAAGTGGACACCCAAGATTAGTGTTGCCTATTCAGTATCTGACTAAATGTCTCCCCTTCTGTTTCTGAGTTATGTTTTTGCATAACATTGTGATGTCACAATGAAGTTGACCTTTGACCTTTTGGAAATAAAATTTCATTACTTCATAATTTTATCCTATCAGACATTTGTGGGAAATTCTGTCATAAGTAGCTTATGAATTCTTGAGTTATGGTTAAAAACATATTTTGTGAGGTCACAGTAAAATCTAATCAGTTCATCATTGAGTCCAAGTGGATGTTTGTGCCACATTTGGAGAAATCCCCTCAAGGTGTTGTTCATTGTTTTTCATATTGTGTTCACAAAAATGGGATGGACACGGGTCACAGTGACCTTGACCCATGACCACCAAATTCTCGTCTGTTCATCGCTGAGTCCAAGTGAATGTATTTGCCAAATTTAGGGAAATTCCCTCAAGGAATTGTTGAGAATTGTTCACAAGAATGGGATAGACAGGTCACAGTGACCTTGACCACCAATATCTAATCAGTTCATCATTGAGTCCAAGTGGACACTTACACCAAATTTGGCAACATTTTCTAACAGCGTTCTTAAGATAGGGTGTTCATGAGAATGGGATGGATACAGGTCATAATGGCCTTGACCTTTGACCACCAAATCTAATCAGTTTATTGTTGCATCCAAGTGGACGTTTGTGTCAAATTGGGAGAAATTTCCTTATGATGTTCTTTAGATATGGTGTTGATGAGCATGGGATGGACACAGGTCACAGTGACCTTGACCTCTGACCACCAAATTCTAATCATTTTGTCGCTGAGTGGACATTTGTGCCAATGGCTCAGTTTCCTTTCAGCGTTCTTTATATATGGCGTTTAAGAGAATGGGATGGACGCAGGTCACATTGACCTTTGACCACTAAATTCTAATCAGTTTCTTGTTGAGTGGACATTTGTGCCAAATTTGGTTAAATTTCCTTATCACATTCTTTAGATATGGCATTCATGAGAATGAGATGGATGCAGGTCATAGTGACCTTGACCTTTGACCACCAAATTGTAATAACTTCATCGTTGGGTCCAAGTGGACATTTGTGCCTTTGGATGGATAGACCCAAAAACACAATGCTGAAGAAGACAAATGTGCCAATCTATAAATATCATATTCTCTGATTGTTTGTTATTTACTTTTCATTGTCTCTTAGCTGAGTGGTTTGTATCCATTTCTCATTAGCTCTTGCTCTTGTCAGTGGTAAATACAGTAAATATGAAACAATTATTATCTTATTTTATTTTTTGGGGGATGAGAGTGGGGTGGGTGTCTTGCCTACAGTGTTGAATGTGCTATGTACAGCACTGCAACACTGTCCCACCAATAAATCAATAAAATTTTATTAGTGGCTGTAAATGCACATGACAATCCACATATTTCTAAATGAAATGGACTTGCAGCACAGCTAAGACTTCCTCTTCCTCTCCGGTTCGATGTGTCAACAAGAGATGTCAATTTGATTGGTCAGTACTGAGGGCAGACGGCTATTGATTGGATGGTCATTAGGGGAGAGCGGCCCCGGCGGGAGTATCGGGGGCTGACACCGTTAACACCAAGCTCCGCCGTGTCGACCGCTCTTTAACGAATGGCCATCAACCGACCGGGACCCCGGCCATTGACCCACCAGCTCCCCGCAATCCCTTACTGGCAGGCTGGAGTGTGAGTAAAGGGCTGTGGTGTGTGGTGGTATTGATCTCTGGATGAGACACTGGGGCCGCTGAGGCAAACTGTATCGAAGACAAGTTTACAATCTGAGTGAGAGTGATTTTTAGCTCTGAGAGTCGAGCTGTGTGTGTGCAAGTTTTGTCAAATGAACCCAAATAACAAAAATACAAAAGGAACACATTGAAACAGGCACTTCCTGAACCCTTTGATATCATTACAAGATGTTTTTTGGTCCTCGAGTGTATTTTCACACCACTCCGACACTCTGACTCCATTTGTTTGGAATCTACAAAGATTTAAGGAAATAAAACACTTCCCCAAAATATGCTGCAGCAACTGTTGTGCTATCTGCAACCAACTGGAACGAGCAGAGATAACATTTGGCCAGATTTTTCCTGCAGAGAGTTGAAGGAAATTCCTTCTCGCACAGATTATAAACAGGGAACAACTGGAGAGATTTATGAAAATTGATTCCTGTTATTAACATAATTATGAGCCTGACAAATGTCCATCAGTAGGTGGATGTTTTACATGTAGTAATGGAGGCTTGAGAGGACCTGTTTGTGCTACATTGAACTAAAACCTTTACATAAAATTTCATTAGTCAGGATGTGACAAACACGCTTCCTGCAAACATCCCTCCAGGGGTAGATTTCGGGGGGATTGAAGGGGCATGTCCCCCTTATTATTTAGAACGTGCATTTCCCCCCAACAATAAAAACATCAAAGTAGTAGAAGACTTTTATTGTGGCAAAATTAAGGACATTTTTACTATAAATTGATGCAGAAAAGGTGCAACATAGTGCGGCAAAAATAACCAGAAGGCAGGAAATTAAGTGTTTAATGTTCATGGACTTTCCACGTCCAGATATGACGTGCAAGGTACCCTGGGTGCGTTGGTTGTTCATTTTCTGGAATGCCGTGTCAAGTTCTGCCTGATACATGCATTGTCTGTTTTTAAAATACACTTCTGTTTTCACAGGAAATTTACCATTTACATACAGTCTCTTTCAAAATAAACACACTACGTCAGTCCAACATTTAACGCACGTGGTTGGGTCTTGGATAAAAGAACAGGGTTTGGCTTTATAATCTTACGGGACGCAAACACCACTCTCCTGGGTGAAAGTCGGTGTTAGTTGGACCCATCCACCACTCTTGCCGTCCACCCTATTCAGACTTTCGCTGCCTTAACTTTCGTTCTTGTCCCTGATTCTGCGGAGCCGCGCATCACACCGACGTTAATGGATGGCTTTTTTCGTCGGTGTCTGCTGCTGCAAGTCACTGCCCTGGCATTTCAACAACTTCGGAGTGAGACTGGGTTGCCCTTTAATGTGTCCTCCTCCAGTGTTGAAACAAAAGCCTATTTCATACAGAGATAGTGCTACAGGGCCTCTCCGAAACGTTTGACTCTGCCCTCTGGTGCAGTTTTTTGGATGCATCATTAATGATGCATGGGAGTATGGGGGCAGAGATGTTTATAATGTTTGAAAAGGATGTATCTATTTTAGCACATAACACCATTGGCCTCTAGTGTGACATGTAACATACGCATTGGGCAGCATTTCCGAAACAAAAACAATGGCGCAACATGGTAATAAAAATAATTTACTGTCCCTGTTATATGGTGGCTGATCTCGTCCTCTGTTTGGAGCGTAAGAAGCTCATGGACCTTATCGTCTCCCCAATTTGTACACACTTTTGGTTGCTAGTCTTTTTGAGTTGGCTGCTAACTGCTTCTAGCTGCTGCTAGCTGCTTTTTAAATCTCCCGACGGTGGGTTGCACATAAAACACCATCAAATTGTCACACCCATTCCATCCAGGGTCCCATCCTGTATGCTGTCCCATTTACACAGACGTCGATTTGGCACTGTTACTACCTCAGCTGCTGGCTTAAAGGCGAGACAACTCCATCCCACCATTCCACAATCGTATCTTTTTAGAAACAATGGTGACGCAGAATAATGGCACAACAATCCTGTCTTGATAAGGCAGAGTAAAAGTAGCTAATACCTACACCCTTGCCTCCCTGCAAGTAGCAGAGGATGGTTTACCTGGTAGTAGTAGTAGTCAATTGCAACTACCATTTTTCACTAAATTAAAAAGATTCTTTTTTCGACCTCTCATGTAAGTGTAAAGGTATAGTACGCAGGAATTTGGGTTATTGTTTCCAAACACACTCACCAGCGAAAGTGAAAGTAAACCCTAAATTCACACGTGTTGGTGTTTTGCCTTGCTATATTTTTGGAGAAGTGTCTCTTGGATGCCTGCTACTTACAGTCTGACACCTGGTCACTGTGGGGGTACATGCCCATAAATGTTCCGAGCACAGAAAATAAATGGAAATCACACACTTGCAGTGGGTCAAAAGTAATGACTGAGAGGGTTTGTTTCTATAGAAGTCTATACATTGTTTTTTTGGGGAAAATCCTGCCTAGTATTTCTATAATATTTTCTCACATCTTTTTGTCAAAGTGCTGTGACTTGTAACAATCCCAGCAGGCATTCTGAGGTTGAACAGATGTTTTGTGATGGCTTGTTAGAAACTTTATGAACCTGCAGCTGCTCCCTGCACTTTATTTCAAAATCAGGACATGAACAGACCAATTTTCAAAAACCCCATATTTTTGGATCCTCCATCCTACAAATTTCCTTCCTCAGTGAACGATTTCATGATCTGTACAGCATGCAGCATTAGCTAAACGCTTAAAATGTAAGTCAGTGCTGTGTATCTCAGGTATTTGACCATTTGGCTGATCAGACGTCTTCATAGTGAGAGTTGGCAGAGGTACAAGTCAACAAAAGCGGATTGGTTCAGCACTGCCGTGCCTTCTGGGGTGTGTGTGGAAAGTGGGGGAAAAGATGCAAGCTTGTGTGTGTGTTCCTGTGAAAAAACACGCTTTCAGTGTGTGACAGCTCTAGCCCGCTTTGGCACAACTTCCTCATTGAAATATCATTAGCTGTACTTATCAGATTAGTTTGAGAAAGGGATTAACATGATTGTGATACTTGCTGCCTGTATGCTGGTTTATTCAGCAGCTCAAAGTAGAAAAAAAAAAAAAATGTTTTTTGATATTTTTTGATCCCGGGAAACATGATGCAGTGATACCTTGAAAAGAACAAGTCTATTTTTAATGAAATCTGGTGAGTCTGGTAAGTAATGGCGATCACAAAGTGAACTGTCAGAGATGAGGAAATATTTCATGACATCGGGGGAAATGAGGGACGAAAATAGCAAATAACCACGCGATGAAGACAGCCGCGGTTGTGTGTGTGTGTGTGTGTGTGTGCAGCAAGTGTGTCAGTTTGAGTGTGTGAGGGAGAGAGTGGCAGGCTGTGATCAGAAAGTGAATGAGCCATTTCACTGGCTGCAGTTCTCTCTTCTCCCTCTCTGTCTCTCGGAGGGGAAGCCCGAGCTGTGGACAGCAGTGGAAATGAGCTCGGCCGTGCAGTAAGTGTGGCGACCTCGTGGCTAACCCCACACTGTTTCCACCGCTCTCCCCACTAAATGATGCCTACTGTATCCTGCCCAGGAGGAGGAGGAGGAGGAGAAGGAGGAGGGGGAGGATGTAGCCCAAAGTCCCCCAGCCCCTAGTTTGCTCTCATCAGCCAATCTGAAGCAAAGACGTGCTAATTCCATCTACAAGGGACATTTTGACTGCTCATTTGTGATAAAAGTACTCCTACCTTCTACTTAAGGAACACTTCATCTCTCAAGTGACCATTTGTACATCATTTTCTCATGACGCATTACATTGAATTCATAAAGAAAACTTTGTCTTTCTTGCATGCCTCTGCAGTACACAAAGAATCCAAAACCGGAGAAAATTCTTAGTGAATTGAAGTCAGAGGGGTCCACGTTTTACAACAGCAAAACTATATAAAAACATCTGTTTACAAACTCTGATGCAGCTCAGTATAATCCAAGTCTCATTTATCCAGTCGTTTGATCGGTACTTTCCAAACAAACAGCCCTTGACAGGGAAATGCCCTCATCAAAGCCAAACTCCATTGACAAAAACAGTAATTTTACGTTGCTGAAAGCAGGAGCTGCTGGTTGTTTGTTTCATTGTGTGACTTTGGTGTTCAGGTCGATTCATCAAAATAAATAATGAAGAAATACTTTGTCTTGCATTAACTTTTTAGCGAAGCACAACAGGTGATCACAAAGAAAAAACCTGCAGAAGCTACTTTTCTGTCTGTAATTAACTACGGTGACATATTGCATGTTGTATGCAACCTCAGCCATTCTACGTAGCCTTGACTCGAGCCCGATCTCGCTTTGAAGTTGTCGAAATCCGGTACTTGGGCAATGACTTGTGGCATCAGAAACCCAATCCGGTACTTGGGCAATGACTTGTGGCATCAGAAACCCACGAAAAAAAAGGTGTCCTGTAATGTTGGCATGATATGCAGCCGGTTGCCGTTATAGTTTAATGGTGCCCAGTGGCGTCAGGGGGACAACGACGAAAGTTAAGGCGGCAAAAGTCCGAGTGGGGCAGGTAGGAGGGGTGGATTGGTCCAACAAACCACAACTTCCACCTGAGAGAGCAGTGTTCACATCCTGTAAGATTCTAAAGCCAAACCCTGTTCTTTTTTCCTGGACCCAACCACGTGCTTGTGTTGCCTATACCCAACCACGTGCTTGTGTTGCCTATACCCAACCACGTGCTTGTGTTGCCTAAACCCAAACACGTGTTTGTGTTGCCTAAACCCAACCATGGGTGTTTGCTGTTGAAGGAAAAATAATGTCAATTCGCGGCGTTGTACAGACGTAATGTGTTTATTTTAAAAGAGACTGTATGTAAAGTGATCATTTCCTGTGACAACGGAAGTGTATCTAAAAGAAGACAAAGCATGTAACAGGCAGAAACACCGCGTCCCAGAACGTCAACAACCAACACACCCAGGGTACCTTGTAGGGATGGGAATCTCTCTGTGATAGACGATTCGATACGTATCTAGATACACGGGTTACGATATGATTAATACAGAACAATTCCATACGATTCGCTACAGTGTAGGAACGCTACAATTCGATACGATTTGATACGATTCGATACAGTGTAGGAACGATGCGATTCGATACGATTTGATACGATTCTATGGTTAACATTTGTTGATGTAGACATTAATCATATATTATAAAATAAAGAAGCCAATTCTATAAAAGTGATATTCTTACAGTATTTTCAAATTTGTAAAAGACCACATCCCCAAGCATTGTTGCTGGATGGCACTGGTAAAAATAAAATAAAAAGACAAACAACAACAAAATCACACATTGTCTGTGTTTTTGTATGTATCTTATATGGACTTGAGTCTGGAATAAAGTTGATCATAACGCTGTACAATATAAACATAAAGCAGAATAAAATAATAACATGCAATGTAGGGGCAGAATCTGACATCTCCTGTCTGACATCTCCAGTCCATGATATCAACTAATAAGTTGATATCATGGACTGTGATGACTAACAGCTTATTACTGACAGCATGTCAGACTATTTCTCTGTGTTTGCTACACTCTGTGTTTGTCATTTATAAAAAGATAAATCACTTTTCTATAATACATCAATGATATTTCAATGGAATAAATTACTTATTGACTTATTCATACTTCAAAAACAGCATCAATAAGTGATTAACATAGGGGGGATCAAAACAAAATAAATAAATGAAATAAAAAATCAACCAGCCACC